>NC_083389.1:7102954-7404318 GCF_031755915.1 Ziziphus jujuba
GGCCATATATGCTAGTATTCCTAAAGTGGATACTGCAAAGGGACTTCTTGAGGAGATAGGAAAGAAGTTTATCAAGTTTGATATGAATGAGAAGCATCATTATTTGGACCTATTGAATAATACCAAGTATGATGGTATTAAAGGAGTAAGGGACCATATTATGCTACTTTCCTCCTATTATAATAAGCTGAAGGACTTTAAGATGGACATTGGAGAGGAGTTCTTGACCTATTCTATAATGAGGAGTCTTCCATCACAGTTTAATAATATAAGGTCGAGTTTGAATACTAAGAAAGAAGGTTGTAGCTTGGAGGAGTTGACTGCTATCCTTGTCAAGGAAGAGGATGATATTAAATTAAGTAAGTCTAGGTCTGTTGCTATGGTTTCACATCAGGTAGATAAGTCCAAGAAATTTTTCCAAAAGAAGGGACAAGGATTCAAGCCAGGACAATGTTTCAAGCCTGGGCAGGGTTTTAACCCCAATAGGAAGAAGTTTTCTGGTATGAAGCCTAAAGGGCCGAGGGATGGTGTTTTTCAGATTAGAGAAAGGAAAGAGTACTTCAATGGAAGGTGTGGATACTGCAATAAAGTTGGGCATAAGAAGATAGACTATTGGACCTTAAAGGGAAAGTAAGAGAAGAAAGGTAATATTTTAATGATTGAGACCAATATTATTGATGTGCCTATAAATTCTTGGTGGTTAGATACTGGAGCGACAATTCATGTTACTAATTCATTGCAGGGGATGATAAGCCGAAGGGGCCTAACCAATCTTGAGCAGCATATTTATATGGGAGATAGCTTAAAAGTGAAGGTGGACATTGTGGGAACAATTAGGTTGAAGCTTGCCACTGGATATGCTTTGGAGTTGCAAGAAGTTTCTTATGTACTTTCAATAAGAAGAAACTTGTTATCTATTTCTGTTTTGGATAGTCAAGGTTATAGTTTTTTGTTTGGAAATAACAAAGTTGAATTATTTAAGAATGGTAAAGTTGTTGGTTTTGAAACTTTATGTGGCAATTTATATAAGGTTGATTTATTTAATAATGGTCTGAATTTCTCTATTAATTCTGTTGTTGCTCTTATTGTTGCTTCCAAACGCCCAAGAGTTAATGACAATTCCTCAATGTTATGGCATAAACGTTTGGGACATATTTCTAGGCACAGAATGGAAAGGTTAGTGAAGGATGAGATACTTCCTAATCTTGATTTCTCTGATCTGTTGACTTGTATTGAATGTGTGAAAGGGAAGTTAACTGCCAAGGTAAGAAAGGATAAGTTAGCTAGGTGTGGAGTTATTTTGGAGTTAATCCACAGTGACATATGTGGACCTTTTACACCAACTGCTTTGGGTGGTTATAGGTATTTTATTACCTTTATTGATGATTTTTCTCGTTATGGACATGTTGAGCTTATCTGTGAGAAGTCAGATTCTTTAGTTGCCTTTAAAGAGTTTAAGGTAAAGATGGAGCTTCAAAAGAATAAAAAAATAAAAGTTGTAAAGTCTGATAGAGGTGGTGAGTTTTATGGTAGATATGATGAGACTGGAAGGAACCCAGGGCCTTTTGCTATTTATTTGCGTGAGTGTGGCATTGATGCACAATATACGATGCCTGGTACACCTCAGCAAAATGGCATAGCTGAGAGAAGGAATAGGACTTTGTTGGATATGGTGCGGTCTATGTTGGCAAATTCTAGGTTGCCAGATTATTTGTGGGGAGAGGCTTTAAGGACAGCAGCTTATATTTTGAATCAAGTTCCAAGTAAGTCCGTTCCTAAGACACCTTTTGAGTTGTGGTCAAGAAGAAAGCCTAATTTGCACCATTTTCAAATATGGGGTTGTAAAGCTGAAGTAAGGATTTATAATCCCCAAATTAAGAAGTTGGATCCTAAAACCATTAGTAGATATTTTGTTGGCTATTATATAGGATCTAGGGGTTCAAGATTCTTTTGTCCCTCTCACACCACCAGGATCGTGGAATCAGACAGGGCCATTTATTTTGAAGATGATTTTGGATTTGATGATAATAATGGAACAAGGGTGCCTCAATTTAGAGAAGAAAGTGTTTTCATTCCCAGTATAGTTGTTCCTGATAGAGATATTGTTGATCCAGTAGTTGATAAACCAGTAGTTGGTCAGAATGAACTTATTGTTGAAGAGCAGGATATTCCAGCTATTGCAGATGCTGATGTACCTTTAAGGAGGTCACAAAGGACTAGCAGATCAGCTATTCCTGATGACGATGAGGTTTACTTGCAGGAGCATGAGTTTGACATAAGTGATGATTCAGATCCAGTCACTTATGAGGAGGCCATAAGCAGTTCAAACTCAAACTTTTGGTTGGATGCAATGGAAGATGAAATGAAATCCATGGCATCAAATGGTGTTTGGGATTTGGTTAAGTTACCATTGGATAGCAAGACTATTGGGTGCAAATGGATCTTTAAGACTAAAAAGGACTCCAATGGTCAAGTGGAGAGGTATAAGGCTAGACTTGTAGCTAAAGGGTTTAGCCAGAAGGAAGGAATTGATTATACAGAGACTTTTTCTCCTGTATCCACAAAGGATTCTTTTATAATCATTATGGCGATTGTGACGCATTATGACCTGGAGTTGCATCAGATGGATGTCAAGACTGCTTTTCTGAATGGTGATTTATATGAGGATGTATATATGGTTCAACCAGTTGGTTTCCAACAAACAGGGAATGGTAATTTGGTTTGTAAGCTTAAGAAGTCAATTTATGGTCTTAAGCAGGCTTCGAGGCAATGGTATCTTAAGTTTGATGAGGTTGTCATTCAAAATAGCTTTAAAGAGAATGTTGTTGATAGATGCATATATATGAAGGTCAGTGGAAGCAGTTTTATATTTCTGGTGTTGTATGTTGATGGCATACTTTTGGCTACTAATGACACTGACCTATTAGCTGAGACAAAGCAGATGTTGTGCAACCATTTTGATATGAAAGATCTTGGTGAGGCTTCTTTTGTTTTGGGTATCAAGATTGTTCGAGATAGGACTAATTATGTGTTGCAACTGTCTCAGAGAGCTTATATTGATAGAATCCTTAAGAGATTTGATATGCATAATTGTTCTTTTGGAAGTGTACCGGTTACGGAAGGTGAAAAGTTTTCTAAGGATCAGTGTCCCAAGAATGATAGAGAAAGGATGGCAATGAAGAATTTTCGCTATTCTTCAGTAGTGGGTAGTTTGATGTATGCTCAAGTTTATACACGACCTGATATAGCTTTTACTGTGGGTGTGCTTGGTAGATTTATGAGCAATCCCGGTCCTATTCATTACCAAGCAATTAAAAAGGTCTTTAGGTATCTTCAGGGTACTAAAGATCATATGTTGACATATCGTCGCACCAACTCCCTTGAAGTATTGGGTTATAGTGATGCAGACTATAAAGGTTGTGTAGATGATAAGAAATCTACCATTGGTTATGTATTTATCATGGCAGGAGGTGCTGTGTTTTGGCGGAGTGCCAAGCAGTCAGTGGCAGCATCCTCGACTATGGAGGCAGAATATGTGGCGTGTTATGAGGCTACCCGTCATGTATTTTGGCTACGGAATTTTATCCGTGATTTAGGAGTAGTTGACTCCATTGAGAGGCCTATTATGATGTATTGTGATAATACTGCAGTGGTTTCTTTCTCCAATAATTTAAAAGGTACTCCTGGTGCAAAATACATTGATATGAAATATTTTGTGGTAAAGGAGAAAGTTGAAGAGGGCCTCATTACTATTGTTCACACGCCGACTTATAGCATGGTGGCAGATCCACTGACCAAGGCTTTACCGGTAGGCATATTTGAGGAGCATGTGTCCCGTATGGGATTGTTAGACAGTTCAGACTGCTATGGGTCAGTGGGAGTTTGTTATGTTTTCTGTAGTAATATCCATGTTGAGTATTATTTATTTCTTTGAATATTTTAATACATTGATGTATGTGGATTATTATTTATTTATGAGATGATTTATTACATATATTATTGTTTTTTATATTTACAGGCCTGTTGAGACTATTAGTCTATGTATATGTGTATGTTGATCCACAGGTGCCATGGTGAATCCCTACTACCTAGTTTGGGTATATTGTTATATCCTGTTGATACGCAATGTGCTCGAATGAAATGGTTTTGTGTGTTGGGGGATTGCACATGGTTAGGTAAATCTCTACTACCTAAACTGAGTTTATGGCATGCAAAGTACTTAGTTGAAATGGTATAATGTTTTGGAAGATTTACTGAAAGAATCTCTACTGCCTAGTCTAGTATATTGTTGTGCCTGGTCGGTATACTATATATTTGGATGAAATGGCACTATGGTTCGGGAGATTCTATAGTAAGTGAGTTTGGATTTTATATGATGATGATTATGCAGTCCAAGTGGAAGAATGTTGAATAAATTAATATTTGTGGACTTTGCATAATCAATTACTCACTTACAGAGCCTATTTATACCATTAATGGGACTAGCTTGTTTTATTATTTTGTAGTAGGATCCTTGGTCATACACTCTCTATAAAATTTCAGTTGGCCCATTGGACTGGAGGACCAACTCTCTTTATAAGCCCATTGACTTATCCATATTTTTCCTAGTATAATTATATTATTAAATTATTATTATTTTATGTGTGTCAAAATTAATGGATAAGTCTGACTTGCAGAGACTATTTAAAGGGTCTAGGGTAAGCAGACATTAAGAACACCATACAGTATTTGGAAATTAGGGTTTTCAGAAATCTGAGAGTGGTTTGAGAGTAGTGTGTCCATAGGCACTACTTTACGTTGTTTCTATTTTGCAGGATTAAAGATCTAATTTATCAATGGCTGTGTTTGGAGGTTAGTAATTTATGATTTATGAAATTTATTATATATATTTAGATCCATAAAATTTCTAACAATCTATAGTTGGCATTTCTTTCCACCCAGTTGACAGCCATAGTAGGTGTTTTTTTTTTTGTTTTTTTGTTTTTTTTTGGGGGAATCAGGGAAGAAGAAGGTTTTGGATTTTAAAGAGAAAAAGGTTGAGTTATCATTCCTTCCGGGGAAAGCCTTTAGAGCAGGATCTTCTAAAGTGAAGAGAGTTCTCTTTTAGCCAGTAAGCTAGTGAAAGCAAGCGAATGGATAGCTAGTTTCCAGGGTAACCTGCGAGCTATAGGAAAGGCAGGCTAAAGGGCTAAGGATTACAGTTACTTGTAGACGTTAGTTTGCCGGTTGTTTATGTTTTGTTATTTTTATTTTTATTTTTGCGCGACATTAAGTGGTTACATTTTACTGCTCTTTCCTTTTGTTGTAGCAGTTTGTGTCCTCTGCGGGGATTCTTATTCTGGATTTAGTTCATATCAGATGTTGTGGGTTTTATGACCCAAATCTGAACAACTCCCTTTGTTTTGGTTGTTTGTTTTAATGCATGCTTGTTTACGTGTTTAGTATCGAGCATCGTATTTTTATTTTTCTTTCCACTGGTTTTTTTATTTTTCTGCATGATTGATTGTTTATTGCATCTTTAAATGAATTGGTCTGCTGGAATCCAGTTTTGCTGCCTAACAAGCTAAAAATTAAGTGCTTACTGTTTTAAATCCAATCTGAAATTATTTTGAATTTCGGATTCCCAAGGATTTTGGACATTATTAACGAAATAAGGACCTTATGAAAAACTGTTGACCATCATATTTAGCAAAACTAGAACTTCAAGACCATAATTACAAGAAAATAATGACATACCCCATCCAGAAGTAAATATTGAAAAGAATATGGACTGAACTTGATATTTTTATAGTTGAGTGCAGTTGTCTGCAAATTGTAAAAATCATAGCCTTAAAGACTCCATGTATCATCTAAAGCAATAAAAGTTTCAGTAGCAAAATAATATTGACAAAATGAAATGCTAATAAAGCCATTTAGAAGGGGATCTGATTCAATTTTAGACCCAGTGTTTAATTTAATATTTTATCGAAATAACATCCAGTAAATCGATAAAGGACGAAATGAAAGCATAGACAAAGAAGGGTCCCTACTTGGTAGATAAACAGGCATATCTAAGGCCCTTAGCGGTATTGAGAGATCAAAGTAAAATGCTGTTAATGTTTTCCAAAATGCTGCTTCAAAGATCAAAAGAACGAACTAGAGGCCTAAAGTAAAGCTCTTTAAAATTTTGAATGTATCCGAAATAATTGAAAATAAACGGGTGTATGTGGAAAAACCCAAAATAGAGGGGAAGTCTGTACAATTTACTAAATTAAAAATTAAAAAAGTACTCTTCGGTCAAACAAGTCTGATGGCAAAAAATGGTGGGGGGAGGAGATACAGGGAAGATGATTGCAGTGGGACTGGTTTGGGGAGCCACCAACGCCGTAATGCGGCGGGGCACAATTCTTTGGGACCAAGCCCTCCAATCTTCGCGCCGGAACGATCCGAACCTCCGGCCATTTGACCGGCTGAAGGTGACCATCATCGATTGGATCAAGCTCCTCTTAATCTGGCAGTACTCGGTCCCGTTCTTGATCAATCTCTCAGCCTCCGCTACTTTCTTCGCCATTCTCAGCCACACCCCAATCTCGCTAGCAGTGCCAGTCACCAACGCCACAACCTTTGCCGCCACTGCCGTTGTGGGTGTGCTCTTGGGGGAGGAAACTCATCTGGGTTTCGCTTTCTCTGGTACGGCTTTGATTGTTTTGGGCGTTTGGCTTTGTCTTAAGTAGTAGCAATCCATTCGATGTTTTAGAATGCTTTTTTTTTTTTTTTTTTTTTAAAGTTTTGCCCCAATGGGGTTGATGTGAATGATTGTATGGTGTTTTGAAAAATTTGAAGGAATTGAAGTAATTGGATGTTTGGACGTAGAGAAAGTTTTGAAAAATGTCAAGGATTTTGTGAGCGTTTCGATGCTTCCGAATAAGAAAGCTCTCTTTGATTTGACAGCAGACCATGCAAAACACAAGTATGCTAGACTGGTTATGATCTCTCATCATGTGTGATAATCAACTGCACCTATTGATACCAAATTAACTAGTTAGACCAGCATCTTTACTCATATATATGCAGCATTTGAATTTGGACCTTGTTCTCTCAGTAATGTAAAATGTTCTCCTTGTCTTATACTCTTATTATTGCTATATAATATTTTTGAGTCTGGAATGGAAATTTGTGCTCGCAACAATAAATTCAGAGAAAAAAAAAAAAATGAAAATTTTCAACCTTAGCTGAACAATGTTCCTCTTATTTATCAGCTTGTTTTGTTGAAATGGTGAGTTTATGTCCCAGATTTGTAATGCTTATATATATATATATATATATATATATAGCTTACGACCTGTATAAATGCCCCCCACGACCAAAACCTAAATTCAAATTATGGAAAAAGTTATGGAATATTTTGCCTTCCAAAACTATTATATGAGAAGAGAGCATGGTCAACTCTTAGGTCTTTATTTGTTTCTCATAATTGGTCTATCTCTTGGAACTCTAGATCTTCTAACTGTGCTGCTGATGTGCTTGCTAAAAAAGCCCTTCATGAGAACTTGCTTTTCGATTTAGATTGTAGTTGTAACTCCCCTCCAGGAGATCTTTTTGAACGTCCTGGCTGCTGACAGTCTTGGATGCGTTCTTTCTTTGTAATCCCTTCTTCCCAGGAGGTTTTTTGTGCTTTTTGCAATGAATCCTTATTTATCCAAAAAAAAAAAAAAAAAAAAAAGGAAAAAAAAAAAAAAAAAAAAAAAAAGAAAGCATGGTCAGCCATGCTATGCTCAAAAGGTCGAAGAGTTACTGTTCATTTATAGGCAAGGAATATACATTAACACATCTAATTTGTGACTCTGCAGCCAGTTTGTGTTAGTTATATCCATGTCATGTTGGAAAAATCACAAGGCATTAATTTTTATTTTATTTTTTTTCCATTTTTTCCCCTCAAAAAAGAGCATATACAGTTTGGAGACATGTTGAAACATAAATGATAAAATAAAAATAATAATAAATTAGTGGAATTTTGACAATTGGAAAATAAAGTAGGAGAGAATGGCTGAGCTGGGATACGGATGAGGGTAGGAGAAATGAAGAATATCATGCTAAAGACTAATGCAATAAAAGCAGGGCTTTTGAAGAGATTTTTCCAGACCAAATCAGGGAATTTTTGTAACCCTTTTGGACCAAAACAGTAGTAAAGCAAGCTAAAAAGAAGTGATTTTCTTTTGAGTTGGTTGATTGGTTGATTTGCAATGAGATATTCATAATTACATATAAATGATGTATGTTTTGTGAACATTAAGATTTGACTCGGCGTATTGTACTACACGGGAACAAATGAAAAAGTTTAACCGAAGTTGTCACTAACAGAACTAAGATTTTGTCATTTATTGATATTCTGGTCTTCACTTTTTTCTCAACAAGACGATGGACATAATTTAATGGTTTGCAAAAGGTTGGCAACAAAGCAAATTATCAGGGTGAAATTAGATATTCTTCTTTTTCCTAGCAAAAAGGACAAATCCCCAGCCTTTTTCTTTAGATGGAATCGGGTTTAATTAGTCATTTAGATGCTTGGAGAAGTCGTTACCATCCATGCTGTAAGACGGTTCATCGCTAAAATGGTTTTCTGAAATTTTGGGGGTACAGGTGTCCGATAAATAAGAAAATATATATATATATATATATATATTATTTACAACTCGAAAGAAACACATGGTCTAATAATGACCAACTTTATACTAGTTTTTGATTTCTTATAATGTTTGCATATAACATGTAGCGTTGCATCCAACCTCCAATATCCTTGGGTTTTGCGCACAAATCATTACATCGAGGAAGAAACAGTTGGTTCTTGAGATCCAAATCATATTGATCCAACCCAAAAGCCAGCAGCACCATCTCATTAGGAAAAATAAGTCTGATTCACAACTTAAAACAAAATAAACACTCTAATCAGGAATACTAAATCAAATGCAGATACAAAAGGCAATATATATATATATATATATATATATGCTTTCAAAAATTAGCAAAGATATGTACTGTAGCAGGAGCATATGGAGAACTGGGGTGGAGCACATTCACTTTCTTCAGGTGTATTGACTTTGCATTAATTAACCCCAACTCAAAGCCTGTAGCACAAAATGCCGAGTCATACGTATAGCATAGGTTCCAGTCTGGTAATTGCTATCAAAAGTCTCGCGTCGCAGACCGATGCAAGTTTCCACTTCCTCGATTAAGTTACATGAGCAAGCACCATCCAAAATTTTTGGAACCGCACTCTTTGGTATAATTAATTAGTAAGGTAGGTAAGTCATGCTAGAGAAGCTGTGTAATTAGGACAGTCATTTTTGGAACACCAACATTGGTCTGTTGAATCCAGTTTTGCTGCCTGACAAGCCAGGAGTCAAGTCCTCCACTGTTCTAAATCCAATCTGCAATTATTTTAAATATCAGATTCCCAAGGATCTTGGCCATTATTAACGAAACAAGGACCTTATAAAAAACTGTTGACTATAAAATTTAGCTAATCTACAAATTCGAGACCATAATTATAGGGAAAAAAGGACATACCTTATCCAGAAGTAAATCTTGAAAAGTATTTGGACGGAACTTTATATTTTTATAGTTGAGTGTAGCTGTCTGCAAATTGTACAAAGCATAGCCTTAAGATTCCATGTACCATCTTAAGCAATAAAACTTCCAGTTGCAAATAATATTGACAAAATGAAATGCTAATAAAGCCATTTAGAAAGGTTTCAAAAATTAAGTGTAGACCCAGGATTTAGTTGTAATATGTTATCAAAATAATATCCAGTAAAGCAACAAAGGAAGAAATGAAAGCAAAGGAACCAAACAACCTTCCCTGCTTGGTAGATAACAGGCATATGTATGGCCCTCAACAGCATTGAAAGATCAAAAGAAAATGCTGTTAATATTTTCCAAAATCTTGCTTCTAATGATCCAAAAAACTAGAGCTAAAGCTCTTAAGAGTTAAATAATATTGGATTTTAGGAACCAACACATTGAAAACTCAACGAATAACCAAGTCACCCACCATCCGTCCTCGTCAAAATTATTACCGTATGATACACTAGCTAATGAACAGAGGATTTATTGAATCACTAATTCATAAATGGTTAGAAGTAATATTACCTCTGATACAAGACGATTGTTTTCATACGACTTCCATGGTTGAGGTTCCAACACAAGAATGCCACCCTGCTCAAAGGAGAATAATTCAACACCATTTTCAAAAAGAGGAAAAAGAAAAGGAAAGGAAAGAAAGATGCATAGTAAGACAATTGAAATGAGAATTACCGGTTTAAGCAATCTCCAAATTCTTGAAAACAGCGTAATTAACCCATCATCACCCCAGTTCAGATGAATCCATTTCGTTACACTTAAACTGCAATGCAGAAGACAAGTAAAGTTCACCAAACAAGCAGCATAACAGAGTTAAGCAAGGATAAAGACTCATAAATCAGGGCTTCATTAGTGTTTGAAAGTGAATATGAAGCAATTTTTAAAAAAATGAGAGAGAGATTGATAATATTACAATCATATGTTACAGTCAAGTAGTACTTAGTTGTGCTTGCACTCGCTCTCAATTGATGTTTTAGTCAAAAGTGGGGGGAAACAGCCAATCTTTTTCCCATGATAGTTGATTGCCAACTAAATCACGTTTCCCATGCTATGTGGCTTTATCTTAATTTTCTTTAAGTAAATATATTATATTGATAGAATTACAAGTCTAAAATGTGGAACTTGCCAAAGTATCGTATCATAGCTCTCTTCTGGTGTGCGTGAACTCCGAACAAAATTCTCTTGCCGGAAAGAGACTATTTCAAAGAGATCCTTTTTGGTCTCTCCATCTGATGGCATTGCAATATCATTCCCTTGACCATTTGAATCTTCTGAAATCTTTAATTTAGATGCCTTTCCATTCATCTTCCCAGTATTCTCCATTTTTGCAAATTTCCTGAGGTGCCAATATGCGTCTTCAATTCGATCTGTCAAATAAAGAAGATTACATTGTCAACAATTACATGTATACCACTTTATCCCGACAGGATGACCAATTAAGAACATTCGAAACCAAAACGTACTACACCTTATTCACGCATTTCACCAACAAAAATTCAGATTGCGATTAGAAACTTACCAGAATCAATGTCGATTCCAAGAATGCTCTGGCAAAGAAACTTTTTCGCTGTAGAAAACAAAGATGATTGCTGGAATGAGTGCAAGAATAAATAATAGACAATGCCTACAAATTTTCTATGTACCTCAAAACAATACATGTCATAACTTCATCAAACACAATAGAGAATCCCCATCTATATACTCAACAGCACTACATTTATGGAACAAACTATCCATCTCAATATTCATCTTCATCAGTTATAAATTGATTTACACTAGTCTGCCAGATTTCATCTTCCCTTAACAACGTTGTACTGGTCCCTATGTATTCCTATTAAAAAATTTCCATCTAGTTTTAAATGTACAAATACATCATATATATTTTGATTTTCAAAAGATTATAAACGTAGCATGGAGAAGAAGTAAATGCTTCCACCAGGTAAATTTTATAGAACTCTCCATCTAAGCAAGCAAAATGTCCAATTCCTAGCTTAGACCATAATGCCTACAAGAAGTTCAGGAAGCAACCAAGCCTATTGACTAAAATAAACCACGCGAAGGACATACATGGTTCTCCACCTGAAACCCTCCTCATTGTCACTGGCTTGCTTAAAAGATTTACTGTAACTAGGACCGAACAATTTCTTCATATGATTGACAAGAGAAGCAAATTTGAGGAATTAGTTAAAGCATCTTTCACCAAGCTCATATCAAGATAAAGGATTGTCTCAGTAAACGGATAGAATATAGTTACCAATCTGGATAGTTAAAATCCCACTATTGCAGCCTATGTCAAGACAATCCTTGCCTTCAAACCATTCCTTTTTCAAAACCTTTAACCTAGGATCTTCCTCCAAGTCTCGACCAATCTGATACATAGCACATAACAAAAAGAAAAAATAAAAATCAGATTCAACATTTTTGGATTGAAAAAAGAAAAAGAAAAAAAAGAGAGTATACTTTAAGAGAAAAGAAGACCCATTAAAATAATAAACCGTGGTTTTACGCAGGGGAAGAAGAAAACATAAATAAAAATGCAACCTTTCCCATCCCAGTTACAAACAGTAACTACACTTCTTAAATGATCCATAATTTCCACATTAAACAGAGCCAAACTCAGAACCAAACTTAACGAAACACTAAACCCAATTAGACACCAAGCTCCGACAACTCAAAAAAAATTAGCAAACACATAAAGATCCAAAATTTCAGTTTTTTCTTCTTCTTTTTTTTTTTTTTTTTAAGGTATTTCAAGCTTTATGAGCGAGGAAAAGAAAAAATAGTGGGTGGGAAAGGGAAACAGAGTTACACGATAGCCGTAATAGCTCTTGTAATTGCCGTAAGGGAACACGTATTTGCGTTTTCTCTTCGTCTGCTTCACTTCATCTTGGCTTTTCTCTTCCTTCTTCTGATTCCCTCCTTTCTCTTCCATTGAAAAGCTTTGGAGAGACAGGGAAGGGAATGAACTCTCTGCTTAGGGTTTATATAAATTAAATTTTTAACTTTCTACATTATTTCTTTTTCTTAAAAAGAAAAAATAAAAATAATAATAATAATAATAATAATAATAAAATTATGTTTTGGCGGGTTTGCATCAAACGACACGTCGTCCTACTAGCTCTGATTTTTCACTTGTGCGGCCCGGTTATATTCATCACTTCGTTGTTAGTTTGTCTCCGGTTAATCTAAAACTCCAAAGTCAAAACCGTCAAACGTATTATTATTACCTTTGCGTACAGTCACAAAACGGCACGTCGATCAAGTGATCAAAAATCATGGACATTCCATTTACGCAAGCTTATAAAACATCATAGACGTTACCAAACAAAGCTCAACTCATTTGGAAATTGCAAGGATATTTTTTTTTTCTTTTTTTTTTTTTCTTTTGCCATTGAAAGAGACTGGGAGAAATATAATAATAATTAAACAGACAAATGTATATTTCAAACTACTTGACAAGGATATAGATGCAAATCTAAACGGAAATATTTTGTTACAAGTGTTTATTCTGGAAGGAAGTCGTTGTAATGTTATCTACAAAATGGTTAAATACATTCTTCCACATGGAATGGAACAGCTTCGAAGAATTACTTTTGGCCCACGCGAGTCTTCCATTTCTGTCTACTAAAGCTTGCTCCTGAGATTTCTGCAACTCACTCCAATTCCTTGAGGAAATCAACATTATCTACAAATACCTGAAAATACAACCAAAAGAAAACGTTATTAAATAAGTCATGTAGGTAACCAAATCTGAGCATCAGAAAAGAAATACTTAGAAAAGGATGCTTCATCTCTTGATATAAATAGATTTGATGATGGAAAATTAATCAAGAATAGTTCTCATCAAATATGACTTTGCACGTGTACATGTATGTGCGTTCATTCTTAGCACACTCAACCTATGTGGGACAACTTGTTCACCAACAAATCAGAGCAAATTTTATGCACCCTTAAAATTAAGTCGTAAATACCAAGGTCAATTCAGTGGGAGTATTCTCACATTGTATTCTTAACAAAGGAAGGAAATAGATCAGCACCAACCATACTACAGCTAAGTTTGAACAAGTTCCTAGCAATTAGTTACTAGCCAGCACATCAAGCAACCAGACAGTTTGTCCTAAGCCTTTCTGAAATACCTTCATGTTACATTTACCTAAATTGCATATCTACATTAACATCTTGTGGTCAAAACATATTATTCTTTGGATATATCTGTGCAAAAAATGCCAATCAAATAATTGAATGCAAATAAATTATCAACTAGGACCACTTATAGATGGGAACCTCAACATAAGCATTAAGGCATGAAAGAAAAAAGGATCAAGGAATGAGCCATACCGTCTTCCAACCATCAGGATCCAAGCAAGCAGTAATTTTGGTGTTAATACCAGGTAATGGTCCAGGTTCTCGGGTAATCTTCCCCCCGACAAGTTTAATTGCTTCTGCAGTTTTATAGACATCATCTGTGCCTATTGCTAACTGTTAATATAATTCAAAACCGGTTAGAGCAAGCGAGAAAGAAGAAGTGGAGAAGATTACCTAAGAAAGGGCTGACAAGAACAGGTCAAGTTTACCTGGGCATAAGCATTTCCTTTGTCATATTCTGTGACCCCATAATTGTATGTCAACTCCAGAACAGCATTTTTATCTTCAGGGCCATAACCAAGCATTGCTATTGTATACTAGAAATAATCACCAAAACAATATTTCAGCAACGATACTTGTAAGAGTACGTATTGATAATCATAAGCACTATCACAGATCACAGTGCATCACGAGAGATACCTGAAAATTTATATCTTTATCGATATCTAAAGAAAAAGGGAATATAGATATTAAAAGAACATTTAACAACCAATCTTATCCTCAATTGGTTCAGTGTGTCAATCTCCTCTGTGAGCGAAAATTGGATGGATGTAATAAATTAGAAGCCAACAATCAGTCATTAACTAGCCCTTTTACCTACCCACCAAGATTTTTACATAAAAATAATGGAATTGCCAAAAAATAAAATATTTTCTCATGTCTTAGACAATTTGGATGCTATCAATCATGAATTGCTGCAATTCTCTCCTCACATTTTGTTTATCAGACAAAAAGAACAAGAACTTACCTTATACTCCGGATTATCTCGTTTACGAAGAAGCTCCAAGCCAAAAGCCTAAATAATAGAAGGAGATTAAGACAGGGAACCAAATACATGACTCGAATTTCTACTACCTTGTTTTTGTTGAAACAATTCTCACCTTCTCATAAAAGTTTATGGAACGATCAAGATCACCTACACGAAGCATTACTTGGCACAAGGGCTCAGGTGTAGGCCATCTTTCCAAAAGTTCAAACTTATAACCATCAGGATCTTCAATAAATGCAATAACCGTACTGCCACCTTTGACAGGACCAGGTTCTCGGGTTACTTTGCCACCCTTAGCCTTTATAAGTTCCACAGCCTTGGCGACCTAACCAGCAGAGCATATAAAAAATCATATTAAGCCTCCAACAAGTACCAACAATCCAAAAGAAAGTCTAGAAACAAAAAGAACCAGCAACTAAAAGGGTAAAACAACTAATGCAAAAGGTTTATTGAAGCTTCTAATAAAACAGAAAAAATATAACAATGGGAACAAAATATCATTAGCAGCAACTTACATCCTCAACTGCAATACCAAAATGACCGAATGCAGTTCCAATATCATATTTGTCAACCCCATAATCTGGAAATATAATTATATCAGATTGAATATCAACATGCACAAAGATATGACTATCAACCGAATAAGAAAATACAGTAAAGTGCATATGTTACAAGGCTGGTGCTCCAAAAAATGTTTGTAATTATGAGAACGTCACATTGCTTCAGATCCCATAGAAATATTAGTAAAGCAGAGAAGTTAAATAACTTACTATAGGTGAGTTCAATAACAAAATGTGAATCTTCAGGCCCATATCCAAGAAATGCATTTGTGTATCTTTCCTCAGGTATGTCACGTTTCCTCAGCAATTTCATTCCGAGGCACTCTGTGTAGAATCTGAAGTCACCAGAATTTGTTTTAAGTATCTGACATTCTCTTAGACTAATGTGCAAACGCATAATAACATACAGAAGGGAAAACCACTTAAACAGTGTAAGAAAGAAACAACATACTTTATGGTTCTGTCCAAATCCCCAACACGATAAACAACATGAAGGAACCTTCGCTTGTCCTGTTTGACCCACTCAAGGACATTTTCTGGGGTAGCGGCTGTGCTTCCTTGTGCCACATTTCCAGCACCAGCCATGGGCACGCTGCAACCATTGCCTCTCAACAGCCTCGAAGCTTTCAGACCAAACAATTGTGTCTGAGGAACAGCTGCATTACAACTCAAAATCATTATGACTGTCTAAAATCCCATATTGTTATCCCACTTCACGAAAAGGGCCTAGCTTTTACAAAATTTTCAAGGTATACTCACTATGGGCACACACCATGAGGTCCAATTTTCAATTATTCATGTTAAGCCAAAAAAATTGCTTTTCAAATTGGAAACAATAAAATCTTTTATGTTCAAAGATATTTAAGAACTCTCATCATCAGACCAAAAATAATATATTTATTTATTTATTTTTAAATGCCATTTGTGCATCCTCCAAACTACACTACAAGCATGAGTCTTCAAATCTGTCAAACATTTCAATGAGCTAAAAACATAAAATTCAAAAAAATAAATAATAAAAAAGGGGGGGAATTGATAAGTAAGAGAGCATAGAGAATTGGCCAAAGATAAAAAAAAAAATATATAAATATAAATAAATAAATAAAAAGAGCGAAATTACAACAGGAAAACCTGAAAACAGTGTAATTCAGAAACAGAGTAATACAAAAAAAGGAAACCTTAGGGCTCAAATTGAAAAACAAAAGAGTGGGATTTGGAGGACAAGGGGGAAGCAGGAAGTATACCACTAGCGAGATTAAAGGAAACGAGCCTCCGAGAAGAGTTGAAGGAATAGAGAGAAACGGCGCAACGAGAAGAAGAGCCGGAGAACTTGAGCGATGATAGAGAAGGTCTGATCGACGACGCCATCGGTATTATTCTTACCATCTCTCTGTTTCTTTCTCACTTCGAGCACCACCCAGGGTGTGAAGGAAGGAGACAGTGAATGAAGGTAACGATAAGTTTTTCAATTATTATTATTATTATTATTATTAAATTATTAAAATTATATATATATAGTTTTTTTGTTTTTATTGTTTTCAGGAAGCGAATGAGAATAAAGGCAAAAGCCCTTTACGAAGTGAGGCTGTGGAGGGAGGGAGTGAAGTGAAAAACGATCATACTTACCTTCTTTCCCATTTAAAAAAATAAATGTTTTGGGATTCGAAGGCCATACGACGGTGGGACGTGGACGTGGTTCACGAGGTGCTCTTTACAATGGGCCACTATTTGTTTCGGATCTTAATGGATTGATTCGATTCTTACTTGGGCATGGGCTTTGCTCTCTCTCTCTCTCTCTCTCTCTGTGTGCTTTTATGGGCCTATTATTTGTACTCTTCTTTTCCACTATTTCTTCTGACTCCTTGTCAAGCAGAGGTCAACCCCCAAAAAAAAAAAAAAATGTCAAACATAATTTGCTTTTCATTAATGTTATGTCTAGTACTTAAAATAAACTTTTATGTATTTATTAAAAATAGAATGATTATAGTTACTTTCCTTACGTCAAGATAAATTAATTGTGTTACTTTCCTTGTATTGAATACTTTAGAATTTTCACCTAAACCTCGTCGGTTTAACAATTTGAATGAGTACATCTATTATTTTATTCACTCTTTTTTTTTTTTTTTTTTTTTTTTAAGAATAGATTTAGAGGTCCAAAGCCAAACATAGTGTTAAGATTCTTCCATAGTTTGGCTTATAATATAATATATTGTTCCACCCCCTACCAAAAGAATCGAATCTGAAAGACCTTCCCCCATGTTGGGCCTGCAACAGACCCCGGGTCCTGATGTTTTTACAGGCTTCTCTCACTTGGGCCCATTTTATGGAATGTGGTCTCCACAAATGGTCCCTTTTTCTTTTATTAGCCAAAGATAAATGCTACTTTTTTTTTCTTTTCTTTTTTTTGTTTCTTTTCTTTTCCCATAGCAGTAAGAATAAATTAACTAGTAACTTATACTTTAGTCAACATTTTTTTTTTTTGGGTAATATTATACTTTAGTCAGCATAATATAACATACATTAAAAAAAAAAAAAAAAATATGATACTTTCCTTGGCCAGGTGTCTTTGCCATTTCAACTATCATATTCTTTGAAGGATCAAAATTTTATGCAGATAAGCAAAAGCAGCAGCTTTAACCTTTATGCATATCTATAGCTCAGATGTGGGGAGCTTAGGGGGTGATGTAAGTACCTTTTAGGACTTTTGATTTTTCTGTTTATTAGCCAAAAGAATAAAATCAAAAAAAATAAAATAAAATCAGAGAAAATAACCCAGCACAAACAAATGGAGTCTCTCTTGTTCCCCATTAAATAAAAAGAAGAAGGCAAACAAAGGCATTTCAAGATGGACAATGGACCCCACTATTTTCTATTTTATTTTAGACGTGTATGGTTTCTAGATGCTCCAATTCCAATTATAATAAAAAGGGTCACAGCCTAACAGTTGAGGATGTACATACATAAATGGTAGATAGATGCATACGGGTATGGACAAAATATGAGGAGCTGATTGACGGCCTCATGCATGGGCGGTGGACATAAAGTTTGGTCCTTGTGATTGTGGACCTCTTTTAAAAATCAAATATGACTTTCCCCTAAATATTGCTGTTCTTATTTTTTTTTAATTATGTTTTTTCTACTCTCTTTTTAACTTGAAAGTATTAATTTCTTTGATTGGCGGGCCCGAAATTAAGAGTCAAAGCTGTGGCCACAACTTTCATTCCAATCTCTTTCACGGTTTGATATGAGATCTTTTTTTTTTTTTTTTTTTTTGAATTGAAATCTTACTTTCTAAATTATCCGTTTTCGTTTTTCATCGTCAATTTTTTTTTTTTTTCATTTCCTATAATTGTAAGAGTGGCATATATAAATATATATATATATATATATATATATATATCCACTACCACATGTTTCATTCCAAAAAGACTTAACCCTCTTATTATGACCCACTTTTAATATTTGAAAGAATACTGAAACTTCGTTTCACAGATGTTTCGACCAGTCCCACGCCCCAAAAGCAATGTTCATGATTTTTTAAAAGTAGAATTAGACACAAAAAGATGTACGATTACTTCACCAACTTATATAGACTATTGAGTAAATGGACCATGCATATGTATAGTATCCAATACCCATCTTACCGCTTATTTGATTATCTCATTCATGAAAACAGTAAAAGTCCATAATAAAACAAGAAAAAAAATAAGATTGAAAGAGAAAAATTAATAGTAGTAGTCAAATTGATAAAGACTTGACACTTGAGTGGTAAGCTAGCTAACAGCATATCTAAGTATTATCAACAACAAAAACAGAGGTTTTATTGAATTGGAAATATACATACTAAAATAATAAAGTGAAATTAATGATAAAATAGTGAAGTGAGATAGCGAGGGACCACTAAGGAAAAGTGAAGATATAATGAGGAAAGGTGGATGGCATTCTCAATCTCTTCTATTTTCTTGCGGCTCTTTTCTCTTGTTGGGTGCACATTCAAACATAAAGGAGGACTCCATTATTGCATCAACTATAACTAAAAACACTGCCTAAACTAAACGCGTACTATGAGTCCTATCAACCATCTTTCCCTTTGCAATTAGAATCTTTGCAATTTTTCATTTTTCTTGCAATCTCATTCTAAATTTATGATTAATACCTAATATTTATATATATATATATATATATATTTTTTTTCCATCTTCTTTTCCATATGATATATATTTTTTAACAAGAGAATGTAATAATTCAAAGTTGGATACTTGTTGGAGAAAAATCGTGATTTTAACTAATGGGTAGGGGTCAAATGCAACGTGAATGTACGTTTTGAATTTATATCAGATTTGACACTTAATAGAAGTTTTTGATAATATTAATGTCATTATCTATATTTTATTTTATTAAATTAATCAATTTTGATGGAGAAATCATGTCAATGTTTATATAGTAGACATATTAATATATACATTCTTGAATAAGACACAATTAATTCCATTCCATGCACCCATTCTTTTCGAAGTTCATGCTATAACTTTAAAATGTAAAATAACAAATTATACTTAAAAAGAAAAAAGTTCCTTTTTTCCCCAAAAAAAATTATTTTATAGTAAAATATTAAAATCTCAAGTTCCAGGGGATGTGAATTAAGAAAAGAAAATCCAAAAACATGATTTTTTTAATTTTTTTTTTTGGGTTTAAAAAAGAATAATTTTGATTTTTTAATATATAGATTTCTTAGCATAATAGAAAAACTAATCATGGGTAAAGAAAATCTATAATCTTTATGGAAAGAAGATCAAATAGAATCCTACAAAAACAGTGGCTGAAGAAGCTCAGCAACGGCAAAGTAGAAGGGTGGGGGGGCGCGTGGGGATATAAAAGCTGGAGGGCCAAGGGAGTCTGACCTCAAACACATGCACGGATATACGTCTCCTCAGAGAAACACCGAATTCAACTACGAACAATTGGCCTAATCCACAACCCACAGAGAAACGCGGACCCACCCACCTCCTATCCCACGCGCTTGTCTTCTCCGTGATAAACACACGCTCTCTAAGGTGCCCTTTTGGGCAAATGAGAAAAAGCCTATAGGGGTGGTGATGGTGGTTAATTCGGATGTTTTATCACTCGGTACTCAGTTGCGTGCTCTCGCTCTCTCTCTCTCTCTCTCTCTGACTCTGATGAAAATATATCGTGTCGCGTTTATGTCGTTGTGCTTCTTCTGCGTGCATTTCGAGTAAAGAATCGATACTGAGTATCTGTCTTCCTTCTGAAATCCGGGTCTCTCTGTTTTCTGCTTCTTTTTTTTTTTTTTCTTTGACTTTCTGTTTTCAGAAATCACCGATTTCCACCAGTACTTCTACGCCATCTAAACCATTTTTATTTATCTTATTTTTAATTTTTAAGTAAATAATGGATATTTTATTGATGTTTTAATTATTTTACCAATTTATCATTTTCTTTGGCTTTTTCTTGTAACGGTTCTGAACCCCAAATAAAATCAAAGAGGAACGTCATTTTCCAAACTTATTTGTGCAAAATCTAACAGTTAGAATTCATTAAAGCTTTGAAAAATCGTCTTTGGAATTTAAGAAAATTTTTGGATTTGGGTTTTGAGTTTTTGTTTGTGTCTTCTTCTTCTTCTTCTTCTTAACTCTGCATTATTTTTTGGGTGGAAGATAAGGTTGGAGTGAGAAATCTGATGAACTTTCTTACATTTTGTTGTACCTTTCTTGTAGTCCGTCTCAGAGATAACACTCACAGAATCTGTGTCTTGGAATTTCAATGCTTGGGTTTGGATCGTTGAGGTGGTTGAAGAAAGCAAAGCAGAGCAAAAACAGAACCGGAGTGAATTTTTTGCTTAATTCACTGTTCCAACGCGCTGTCGAACTCGAAGCTAATGAATTTTGAGGCAATTCTGGCATCTGGGTTAGTCTTAGTTCATTGTCTCCAGTGATGGGCTGTGTCTACTCCAGGGTTTGTATAGGAGAGGTTTGTAGTCCAAGAGATGCGAGAATAAAAGATGCCCAGAATGTGAGTAGGAACAATGAGATCCCAGTTTTCTCTCCGGCGTCTTCTAACGGTGAAAATGGTGAAAATAGAGGCCAACTGAATCAGCTCAACTCAACCAGAGACTCTGAGGTAGGCATCACAAGGCTTTCTAGGGTTTCATCGCAGTTTCTACCACCAGATGGATCGAGAACCATTAAAGTTCCGTCAGGGAACTATGAATTACGGTACTCGTATTTGTCACAGAGAGGGTACTATCCAGACGCTCTTGATAAGGCTAACCAAGATAGCTTTTGCATCCACACCCCTTTCGGGACCAAACCAGATGATCATTTTTTTGGTGTTTTTGATGGGCACGGTGAATTTGGAGCTCAGTGCTCGCAGTTTGTGAAGAGGAAATTGTGTGAGAATTTGCTTAGAAATGGTAGGTTCCAGTTGGACGCCGTTGAGGCATGCCATGCCGCTTTCCTGGCAACGAATTCTCAGTTGCATGCAGATACTTTGGATGATAGCATGAGTGGGACTACTGCAATTACTGTATTGGTCCGGGGTCGGACTATATATGTTGCGAATTCAGGTGATTCGAGGGCGGTTATAGCAGAGAGGAGAGGGAAAGATATCATGGCCGTTGACCTTTCAATTGATCAAACTCCATTTCGGGCGGATGAGCTCGAAAGGGTTAAGCTCTGTGGTGCAAGGGTACTTACATTGGATCAGATTGAAGGACTGAAGAATCCGGATGTGCAGTGTTGGGGTACTGAGGAAGGTGATGATGGTGATCCACCCAGGCTGTGGGTACCAAATGGGATGTATCCTGGTACTGCTTTTACAAGAAGTATTGGTGATTCAATTGCTGAGTCAATTGGGGTTGTTGCCACACCTGAAATTGTAGTTTTGGAGCTCACACCAAATAATCCTTTCTTTGTGATTGCCAGTGATGGAGTATTTGAGTTTCTTTCTAGCCAAACCGTCGTTGACATGGTAAGGTACCCTGTTATCACTTGTTGGAATTTGGATTTTATATTTATGAGGGTTGTACATCTTTGCCTGTTTCAATTCACAAGCTCATTTTGCGATGTTCCATGGTTGTGTATTATCATACATAATTGCTGTTTGCAATGCATTCATATTTATGTGGTCAACACAACCTGTAACTTGGCCATTGAAAAAAGTTCAAACGGATGATTTAACAATGGTATGTGGCTTGATTCATAACCGATGGTTTTGAGTGTTGTTTTTTTAATGATTTTCTAAAAACCCTATTTTCATCTGTGATGTGATCTGTATACAAATAGAAAAATAAAAGAAGAGAGGAACCTACATCTCTTCTCCGATGCTACTTTTATCGCCAGTGTTCCTGATTTGGCTTATACCTTTCCAGGTTGCAAAATTCAAGGATCCTCGTGATGCTTGTGCTGCTATTGTAGCTGAATCGTATCGACTTTGGCTACAGTATGAAACACGTACTGATGATATTACAGTAATTGTAGTGCATGTTGATGGTCTAACTCATGTAAGAGCATTTTCTTTTTTCAATATGTTGCTTTTTTTTTTTTTTTTTACCTTTTTCTTAAGATTTAGACTTGCATTGCCTTTGACATAATCTCTAATTTGTCTCTTCTTGCGAACTATTGATGGCTTTTCCTATTAGACTGCTGCTGGTGAATCGGCGAGCCCTGCTGCTGTCTTACGTCCTCCTGTTCCCCAGGTTGTAGAGGTTACAGGATCAGAATCTCCATCAACTGTTAACTGGAATTCTAGGAACCATCGGGTAAGGCATGATTTATCAAAGGCACGTCTCAGAGCAATTGAAAGTTCTCTAGAGAACGGGCAAATCTGGGTTCCTCCATCTCCAGCCCACAGGAAGACATGGGAAGAAGAAGTATTCTTCAATTTCTTAAGTTGTTTGCTTTAGATTTGGCTTTAGTTTGAATGAAAGGGAAAAAAAAAACTTGTACACTTGTCTGATTGTAAGTTCATACCTTTAAATTTGTATTGGTGTTCAATTGGTGCTTGTTTATATGCTGCAGGCACACATTGAGCGAGCATTGCATGATCATTTTCTCTTCAGAAAACTTACTGATTCTCAGTGTCATGTTTTATTGGATTGCATGCAAAGAGTTGAGGTCCAGCCTGGGGATGTTGTAGTTAAACAGGTTCTTGTTATAAAACTTTTCAGTTCTTTATGATTTAATGTAGTAATCTAGCTCTTATGCATAACTGTATTATATTACATAACATAGCAATATGAATGAAATCTGCACATGTAACTGTAAGAAAAATGATTTATGTGTATATAAAGAATTTAAAATGCAATTCTGGAATTGTAACAATTATAATCTTTTGTAGGGTGGTGAAGGTGACTGCTTTTATGTTGTTGGAAGTGGAGAATTTGAGGTCTTTGCAACTCAGGTTTTCATCTTCTGTTTTTGGGTTCATTCGATGTGTAGACTTTTTAGTTTGTACATTCCGATATTGATTGATAATTTGGCAGGAAGAAAAGAATGGAGAAGTTCCTAGGGTCCTGCAGTGCTACACAGCTGAAAAGCTATCTTCCTTTGGAGAACTGGCATTAATGTAGGTTATATCTTTAAATTCTGTTTAGTCCAGTTGCTGACATTTCCATGGAAATGATACTTCAGTGTCTAGAAAATGACAAATTAAAACATCGACATAAAATCAACATATGGACTGAATTGGTTTCAGTTTGTAAACTAGTATAGGGATATTATTTCAGATCTCTTTTACATTTCTTAATGCATACTCCTTGTAGAAGTCAGATTCATTAATTTTCCTCTGCTGGATTTGTTTATTTTTTCTTTTGTGGTAGTGAATTATTGGTATGGTTCTTCAGGTATAACAAACCATTACAGGCCTCTGTCCGTGCTGTGACAAGTGGAACACTCTGGGCCTTGAGAAGAGAAGATTTTCGTGGAATTCTCATGTCTGAATTTTCCAATTTGTCATCTCTGAAGTTGCTTCGATCAGTGGATCTGCTATCAAGGTTGACAATCTTACAACTGAGTCACATTGCAGAATCTCTATCTGAAATTTCATTTTCAGATGGGCAGACAATAGCCAACAGGGTAAACTTTCTTTCTTTAAGACATCCTTTGCTCCATGTTACTTTATTTCTTACATATATCTTTGGCATGTATATGCAGAATGAGGGCCTTCTTTCATTGTATATTATCCAGAAGGGACAAGTGAGGATTACTTTTGATGCAGAGTTGATAAGTAATCCAAATGTCTGCAGTCTCAAGTCTGACAATCAAAAAGAAGGGGAAAATCTGCAGAGCGGTCAGGAGCTCTCTGTGGAGAAAAAAGAGGGAAGCTATTTTGGTGAATGGGCACTTCTTGGTGAACATATTGATTCCTTAAGTGTAGTTGCTGTGGGTGATGTCGTTTGTGCTGTTTTGACAAAGGAAAAGTTTGATTCAGTTGTTGGCCCTTTTACCAAGCTTTCTCAGGATGATCAAAAGTATGTTGTAATCTCATGTAGGAATGTCAGTTTGTACTTTACCTTCATATCCGTTTTGAATTCCATGGTATAGCTATCTGATTTTTAGCTTGTTTTGTTTTATACATAAAAGACCTTTATTTCTCTGACATGTTTCTTGCAAATTAATTTAGGTCAAGGGACTACTCTTCTGATTTTTCCAAGGAAAAAGCTAAAAACATGGATATTTCCACTCTTATCAAAGTTCAGCTCTCTGATTTGGTAGGGAGAATTTTGTCCTGCCCTTAGTTATGCTTCCAAGACTTAATCTGAAACAAGGTCTGATATCATTTAATGGTTTTTCTGTCTAGGAGTGGAAACATTGTTTGTATTATACTGACTGCTGTGAGGTTGGACTTGTACTTGTAAGAGACTCAGGTTGGTTTCATTGTCCTTGATAATTTGATTACTATATTCCTTTATGACTCTAGTTTACGTAAGAAGGTGCTTTTTTGTTGGCTTGTTTGGGTCTTATGTGAGAAGAAGAAGAAAGGGGATTATATTTACATCATAAAAATGCAGTTCTATATGTTCAAATAGTGGCTACTAGAAAACCGTTTGTTTCCTTCAATGACTGGTACATTTGCTGATAAAATGCTTTTTTACATCATGATTGGCTATCAGAAAATTTGCTGAGTTTGAAAAGGTTTTCAAAGCAGAAGGTCAAAAGGTTGGGAAAGGAGTCACAGGTCTTAAAAGAGAAGAATCTTATGAAGAGTATCAGCCATTCAGCACATGTGCCACAGATTCTTTGCACCTGTATGGATCGGACATATGCTGGCATATTGCTTAATGCATGCATTGTGTGTCCATTATCCACAATACTTTATGCTCCACTGGATGAATCATCTGTGCGGTTTTGTGTGGCCTCTGTTGTTACAGTCTTGGAAGATTTACACAAGGTCTGATATCCAGAAGTAGCTTCCCTTTCCCCCTATTTTTCTACCAAAATATCGAATTTTCCATGAATATTAACAATTGTCTTTCTATCATTTTTTTACCTTTTTATTTGAATTTCAGAATGGTATTCTCTACAGAGGCATATCTCATGATGTTTTAATGTTGGACCAAACAGGACATATACAGGTGGATGCTATATGCTGTACCTTCTGCATTATTTTAATAACTATCTGAATTAGCATTTTGTTGGAAATTGATGAACAGTAGAAAAGTTTACTAGCTTATTCTTAATTATCTATCATTTATTCTACAGCTAGTAGACTTTAGATTTGGGAAGAATTTATCTGGTGAGAGGACGTTTACAATTTGTGGAATGGCAGACTATTTAGCTCCAGAGATTGTACAGGGAAAAGGCCATGGGCTTGCAGCTGATTGGTAAAACTGCAACTTGCTTCTTATCAGCAACTTGTGTTTATTTTTATTATTATTATTATTTTTTTCTGTTTCTGTTATCTTGCAAGATTTATCCCTTGAATTTTCCTGTACATTTGCAGGTGGGCATTGGGAGTTTTGGTCTATTTCATGCTACGAGGTGAAATGCCATTTGGTTCATGGAGAGAGAGTGAGCTTGACACATTTGCAAAGATAGCAAAGGGACAACTAAACCTTCCACAAACATTCAGTCCTGAAGTTGTTGATCTCATCACTAAGGTATTGTAATAACTGTTCTAGCTTCTCTCCCTCACAGACACTTTTGCATGGTGGAATATTAGGAATTCTCACATGCTTAACTCCCATTTTTTTGAATCGTATGTTAGTTACTCGATGTTGACGAACGCACCAGACTAGGAAACCAGGGCTCTGATTCTGTCAAAAGTCACCCTTGGTTTGACGGTGTTGATTGGAAAGGGATCAGAGATTGTAGTTCTCCTGTTCCTCATGAGATCACCTCTCGTATTACTCAACATTTGGACAGCCGCACTGAGGACTCTATTTTGTCTCGAGTTTCTGTGTTTCAAGACATAGAAGAGCCTGAAATTCCTGAATGGCTTGATGACTGGTAGATGAATTACAGATATGGAGTTTCACTTTCATAGACACTCTTAAGTGGGTGGGGTAATTACTCTGCTATGAGATTGACTCCTGGCCGCCTTTTCTGAACTATGAGAACCTAAAGAAAGGTGTACAAGATTATGGAGAAAATGCAAAGAAGCTGTGGCCCTGATATTGCTTTTGGTCCCACTATATTCTTATATGGTTACATAATAACATTAGAAGAATATCTCTTCTGGGGTCATTGGCCGCTGCTAATTAGTTGGTTTATCTTAGCTGAATATTTATATGGGGAAGTCAGTTATTAGATTGATTTATTTCTTTATTTTTTGTGAATCTTTTAGGTTTGTAAATACATAATTATGTATAAATGTGTATGAGGGCTCATTATTCGTAAGACGAAATTTTGCTTTCCACGCAACTTGTTTGTAAAAGCAGCTGGTATTAAATATGATTGACTCAGCCAAGTGGCTTCTTTATCAGTCTTCTTTTTAGTTTCTAATATCTCTTTCGTTCTTCAATTTGTAAACCAATGATCCAGGTCCAGCCTCATTCTTCTAGTTGTATTCGTTCCAATATTTGCTCTGATGCTTTGGTTCTCTTAAGCTTTGTGGTTTTCATGTCCGTCAGTAGTACACAGGAGACAATAAAGTATACTCATTTTGGACTAAATTAAGATGATCCAAAATATGTATCATTCCAATGAGTTATGGTGGTAAATAAAGTGGTTAGCTGTTGGATTTTTGTAATTGGACATTACACCACTAACTGCAATCTTGGGTCAAAGTCCTAGATGCTTCTTAGCCAAGCATTCATGAATATTACCATCAATGAAGCTAGGCTTTCTTGTAGGTGCTGTACTTGGACTCAAAACTGTTAAAAAAAATTCAGATTTTTTATGGCGGTCACAAAGTCCTAATTCCGAAAGTCAAGCTTTTCTTTTGTCCCGTCTCAAAATTATAACCTTTGAATTTGACTCCCAGAAAGTAAAAGCTCCACGTCTCCACACCACCAATTTCCTTTTTGTGGGGGCATCGATGGAGGACTCGATCTGCGAAACCAGTTTTTTCGATCTGAGAAACCAATTTCTGAGTTCCAAATCAAATGGAGGGGAAACTATTCGAAGCTTCTCGAAAGGGTGACACAGCCACCTTGCTCAAGCTCATTGAAGAAGATCCACTTGTCCTTGAAGATTCCATCAAACATGCCTCCAAGGAGACTCCACTTCACTTGGCATCTTTACTTGGGCACACAGATTTTGTAAAGCTAATACTGAATCAAAATCCAAAATTTGCCAAAATTGTGAACCAGAAAGGCTACAGTCCTATGCACTTGGCTTGTGCAAATGGACATGTTGAAGTAGTAGGAGAGTTGTTGAAGATCGATCTTGAAAGTGGCCACGAGCTTTGCAGGCTCAGAGACAAAAATGGTAGAACCCCACTGCATTTGGCAACCATCAAAGGGAGAGTCTTAGTCATTGGTGAACTGCTCAAGGATTGCCCAGAGTCGGTGAGGGAGGTTACTAAACAGAAGGAGACCATTCTTCATCTGACAGTGAAGAATGAAAATGGGTTTGAAGCGCTGAAGATTTTGGTTGAAGAGTTCAACAGCAAGGAGTTGTTGAATTGGAAAGATGAAGAAGGAAACACCATTTTACACTTGGCTGCAGCCATGAAGCAGCACAAGGTGAGCTTTTTCTGTTGTTCTCTACCTCAAGCAAATACCTCAATTACATCGTAAATCACTTATAAACTTGAATGGAATCTGCCTCTGAGCACTTGCAGCTGATGAAGTATTTGCTAGGCCAAAGCTCAATAGACCTGAATGCAGTGAATTCCGAGGGGCTCAGAGCCTTGGACATTATGCTAGCAGGTCCTAGGCAGTTCATTGATCAAGAAGTTGTGGAAAAGCTCTCTGTTGCGGCAAAGTTAGCAAAAAATGGTGATAAACCATTGCCAAAAGACAATGTCATTGACATGGGCACAACAGAGGTCCCAATCAAAAAAGACTCTGTTGAAAGCTTGGCTACAACAAATTCTAATGACCAAGATTTGCTCAAGGAAATGAGAAAAGGAATAATGGTAATGGCGGTTCTGATTGCAACTGTTTCATTTGAAGTTGCAATAAACCCTCCAGGAGGAGTTTGGCAAGATGGGGGTGTTGCTGTGTCCAATATCACCAAGGGGATGTCTAGCCAGAGTCACAGCCCAGGAAACTCAATTATGGGAGAAGTATTGCCTAATAGCTTCACATGGTTTCTGGTATGGGACTCTATAGCATTCTTAGCATCCATGAGCATTATAGTGGCATTGACAGCCCCATCAAAACTGATTAGCATATCGATTCGTTGGGGTTATGTTCGCTTGATGATGTGGGCAGTGATTGCTTCAGTTCACATGGTTTTCCTTTATGGTGTACATATGACTATAGAGTGGAATGTTTACAAAAGAGCAGTGATTCTACCATTTGTCTTTTTTTATGCAGTTGTAGGCTTATTTGGTCTTAGTACTGGTTGGTCTTTGATCATTGAGTGGCGGGATATGGGTTATGAGTATTGGATGAAGAAAAACAGATAAACCAGCATCTGCAGAATTATTTACCTCTCACATACTATTCTGATGCTGGATTATTGTTGCTAATAATATGTGAAAGTTTTTCATTCTGTAATGTTCACTCCATTTATTTAAGATGTTATTGCAGAATTTTTACCTTTCACTAAAGGAAATCAATCTGAGGTAGTAGTTCATTGTTAATAGCATGTGAAATGCTGTGGTCGAAGCGCTTATGGACAACAATTAGGATCCTATGGCAAAATAATGGTGGAATGTGTTATTTATTTATTAATTAATTATTATTATAATTATTTTGGTTATACTTTCGTTATTGGGTGTGGCAATCTTACTATATTTCCATGTATATATTATTTATAAACCTGCTTCCATGTCTGTTTAAGTTATGTTTCAAGTTGTACTCTTAAAAGCATTCACTGATTATGATGACTATGAGTTTGATATTTTCTGCTATTTAATTCTATTTCACAATCATTTCTTTAAAGCATCATATAAAAATAATTCAGATTTTTCAAATTAATCAAACTAAATTTTCAAACTTCTTATTTTATATTATATTACCAACAAGAGTCTGAGTAGTGATGCAACAGAGCCAGAAGGAGCTGGATATACAGTGAGTGACATATGCAAATTAAATAAAAACATTTGCTCACTTCAAGACGTTTTTATTTTTAATTTTTTTTAATTTTTTATTTTCCCCTCTTATAACCCAAAAAACAAAATGAGGTTATCGTCCAAATCACATCCTTAAATAAGAATTTTTCTCCACCACCAAATCTACACAAACATAAAATGACAACAACAGGGCCAACATACCTACTTCTCAAATTAATTCAGTTAAAAGCATGAAAACAATGTAAATAATTCTTTAATCAATAAACAAAATTATACCAATATACCGACAAACATAGCAATATCAAAACTTATAATAATAAAAGCTCATAGATCAAGTCTACCCTATTTTAATTAGTTTAAGCATTTTTCAAGAAGCATCTCATGGCCATGCTTAATTTGATGCAGTAAAAATTTTTAAAAATAAATTATAAATAAATAAACATTTTGCAGACATGTTGTAAATTTAGAAAAGAAAGAAGTTAGCAGGAAAACTGCAAAGATGATCGTTCAAGACAAATAGAACAAACTCATCTCTTACGTCAATACAAAATCACTGATATATTATATGACACTCTCTTAAGCCAGAGATACAGACAGGTGTTTTTTTTTTTTGGTTATATATATTTAAAAAAAGCTCTTTTTTGGTCTATCAAAAAGCGTGGGGTTTGAAACATTTTTATATTTGCAATAAGGTTGTATTTTGTTAATACAAGATAATGGTGGTTGACTAAAGCTTAAGAAAAGGACAAATTTTCGGAATTACATTATTGCCCTGCTTATATATAATTTATATTCAGAGAGAGCGCATAAAGAGGACGAATAATGGTGGGTAAAAAGAAACAAAAGAGAAATTTGGAGTGCGATTAAGTTAATCAAAACCATTTTTCATGCAAAATTGAGGATGTTTACTAAATTGCTTTTCTAGTGTTGACCACTCTATATGGAAACCATTTTGAATGATTTAATTGGAAAATTTTTTGTTAAAATTATCATAATTTTTTTTTTTTTTATAGGATTTAAAAGAGTGTTGGAAAAGTTCATGGGCTTGGCATGAAATCATTGCTTACCTAAGCAGAGTTTTAAAGTGGCTGAAGTTTTCAGGATCTGTTTTATATTGTTTTCATTTCTCTAAAAAGATTTTTCTATGGAAGAAAAAGAGATTCTGGCAACCAAATTCAATGGGTCTCTCATGTAAGCAAGCCTCAATGATAGCCTAAACATGCTTGAATCATAAAACCAGGGTGTCAATCTCTGTTTCTCTGTCCCTTCTAAAAATGAAAATTAATAATAATAATAATTAATGAATTTGGCAACTTACTAACCAATCAAAATAAAAAACTTATGTGCTAGAAACGAATTAGTCATATGTCTAGTAGCTTTGATAAAAAAGACATATGATGAGAACTGAAAGCAAACAGAAAAAGTAAAATTAAAAGGTGTATACGATGTTCCTCCTTTAACTTGTATACATGAACATATAAAACTCTACAAAGAGCTTTAAGCAATTCAACAATGGTAGATCTATAAGAAAATACTTCGAAGTTAAAAATGACTTTAGAAGTTATGTAACCAATTTAAACATCTAACTGCTGTGTTGTCTTCTGTGACAGATGAGATCTTTTCTCTCTGTTTGCAAACCATTGGACTGTTCTTCTAGCAATAGGCAACCATAGCCGTCTGATACTTTCCTCTTTAACACTATTTCTTGATGAGTGGGACTCTCCAATTCTGTTACTCATATCAAAATTCCCGTATCTTGAAAGAGCTGTGATTTCTGACATTGACCTTTTCTCACCCTGATTCACAGCCCTTGATGTCTTGCTTGAGCTTGCTAAATCAGATGGAGGATCAAGAACTTGGATTGAAAGTGAACCACTGTTCTTGTTGATCGTGCTAACTTTGCTCTCGAACGATCTTTTCATCTCCATCTCCTCCTTGATCTTCATAATCTCTTCATTTTCACTCCCTCTTCCTGTTAAGAACAGCTCGTTGTTCGAATCCATGGTGGGGAATCGATTGCTTGATATATGGCTAATCATCTCGGAGTTCAAGAACAAGAGGTCAGAGGAACTCACACTGCTCCATCTATTCTTGAACATGAAATCAGACGCAATAATCTTGTGGTTGTGTTTGTGGAAGGCTTTCTGGTCCTCCTCGTTCTCATCAACTTCTTCTTGGATCAACAATTCCTCTTCCTTATCTCCTTTTTCCATCTTTCGAAAGCTGCTTCCTATGCTGAACCTTGAAGATCCGCGATGACCTTCCTCTCTCTGAACAAAGAGCTCTATGTTTGAGTCTTCTCTGAGCTCTGATTGATTGTTCCACAACAATCTCATACTATTCGAATAGGCAATGATTGTGAGGTCCTCAGAGCTAACTCGATGCCTGCAAAGAGGACAGCTTGAGTGCTTTTCGAGCCAATGATCGATGCAGTCAATGTGAAATGCATGTTTACACTTTGGCAGCAACCTCAGAACCTCAAAATCTTCAAACTTTGATAGGCAGACCGCACATTCAAGTCCTTCCTTTGACCCTTTTAGAGAAGAGAATCTAAAGAAAGGAAGTGATTCAATCACTGTCTTATCTATTCCAGAAAACCGAGAGCTTCTGCTAATTAGTCCCTGCTGATTCTGCAGATTTTCAAGAACAGATTCACTTCTGTGGCAGAGTTTTGCATAGACAAGAAGAACAAATGTCAGCACAAACATAACACACAGAATTCCTATAACAATAGCAATACTCGGTTTCAAATCAGATGGTATATTTGCTTCATAATTTGAAGGTACAGCTTGTGCTTCAGCATGAGAAATCATAAAAATGATAAGCAAAATGATGAACCATAGTTGGTTCATCGGAAGACTAATGGAAAGTTGAAATTTTGACAGAACTCCAATCATGTTTGGCAAAGCATTCTATAAGGACAAAATCTATATATTAATTTTTTTGGTTAAAGTTTATAGTTCGCAAGAAAAGGTAGCAGTTTGAGATGGATTTGTTATGCATGAGACTTTTAATGCCTCCGTCAAAGTGGGTATTTTATATATCCGTCTGTTTTTGTCACTCTTCTTTGAATCCTTCTAAGGGGTTTCTGGTATATTCTAATTATATGTATTTTTTATATGTATATGCAATATAGTTTAAAATTCAAAAGTGATGACAAGGTGGAGAAGCTTTTGGCTTCTTACTTGGTAGGCATTTCTTGGGCAACTTTATAAATTATAAACAAAATAAGCATTTGTCATGATTCCTAGACAAAGTAATATCAATTGGCTATACTATTTGGCGGAGAGACAGGCCCTATTATTATTTAATAATGCTTCTTTCTGAATACCTGCAATCAGGTGAAAGTTGAAACTTGGTTAGAATTTGACAATTCTTTTTTTTTTTTTTTTTTTTTTTTTTTTGCTTCTTAAATAAATTTAGAAAGGGTATCAAAGTTTTAAGGCTGGAAAAATTAAAGTCAAAAGTTTGGTGGATATTATATTAATGAAGCATGTTTTTCTCATCCTTTTAAAAGTCAATGAATTGGATGAGTCTAATTAGGCAAATATGTTATTTCACTGCTTTATATGGTGATATATATCCCATAGCTCTGGCTTGTAGTTAAATTTCAAAGAAAACAATGCTTTTGGTGGAATTGGTATAACACCTAGATTTAATTAGATATTAATCACCTAAAGCAAAGATTCAGAATCTCCCCCACCAAAAAATAGAAAAGGAGATAAGAGATTTTCGAGCTGTGTCTCTTACCTACTCCAAAAGGCAAAAATTTAAATCCCTTATTCACCACATAGAGCCAAACTCTTATTCATGTATATGTTTCGTTGTTGTTTTACTACTTGATGGGGATAGTAAAAGACAGAAGACTAATCATTTGATAATATTACACAGATAAGGGAGGTAAGAGAAATGCATTTGCTTTTCATGTGCTTTATAAGTTAAAATAAGGGGGGGGGGGGGGGGGGGGGGGGAAGGTGAAAAAAAAGAAAGATAGCTTGAAGGAGGATGTCTATTTATGCATCTAATGTTGGTAAATTGTGAAAAAAATGCAGTTGTTAATACTCATTTGAGAGGCCAGAATTTCCGAATATGAATACATGCACATGAAGCAAGTTGTGAAAATACTAATAACCAATATAATAAGTCAAATGACAGATATTACCTATATGCTTGAAGAATATGATAAATTGGTAACTAAAAGTTTAAAGTAGTTGACCAAACAAATCATCGTACACCGCTTGCTTGATAGCGATGCCTCTGAAAATGAGGAAGAAGAAGATCTATACCTCCTTTCATTTTAATAAGATAGATAATCTGCCAAAAGGAATTTCTAAATATGGGCTAAATGTTGTTATACCTTTGTTTTTGGTACTCCCATCATTTTGTTCTAAATCATATATTATAAGCATATCTTAAGCTATGTCCAACTGTCTTCAAAATTAGCATAAAAGAACATGGTTTTCAGCATGTAAGAACTTTGATTTCATTTATTTCCAGTCCATAATTACAAATGCTATAAAAAAAACCAAAAAAAAAAAAAAGCCTACACAAAAGCCGGCCTTTTTAATTACACTAATATAAAGTAATGGAACTTTCCTATTACATATTTATCAAAAATGGAAAATACCTGAATAGTTAAGAAGGGCAGGGCGACCAAACTGGCAATTATATTTTTATTTATATCTCCTTAATTTAGGAATTCATTTTCTAAGCAAAAGCAAACAGAGAAGAACTAATCCATGGTATTGTACAATTCAACAAGAAATGCAGTCTGATCAAAATATAATATGATAGAAATAGCGTACCCGTGTATACATGGTTATGCCTTATTCCTTAGGAATTCAGAAATGCTGTATGCATATTCTCAACACCAAAACAAAAGTACTTCATAAGTAAACTTCCCCTTCTTAAACCAGCTTGAAAGGAACATATATATAAATATATGTACATACTCCAATTTACAAGCATGTTATAAAAAAAGAAAAAAAAAAAAAGTGTAAGCATAATAATTGAAAGAAAATAAAGGTGTTTATATGCATGTTCCTCATAGAATTGTATTGTATCCTTCCAACAATTCTACCTAAACTTTTAAACTCTACAAGGTATGTTTTCCTTTACCATGATTCCCAGATCCCACCTGACATCAAATGAATATGAGGAATTTCAAAACTTCAAAATTATGCAAGAGTCTTGGATATGAGAAAACATGGAACATGTATAAGTCCAGTTTATACATCCAGCGGCCTCTGTATGTTCTGAGACTCTTTAGGCCCTTTTTCTCTGCTGCCAAACCATTGGATTGTTCTTCTGGCAATTGAAAGCCAAAGCTGCCTCATTCTATCCTCTCTCACAGTGTTTCCAGACAGAGAAGAATTCAAAAGGCTGTTGTTCTTCATACCCAATTTTCTATTCCTTGAAAGAGCAGTGATTTCTGACATGGACCTCTTTTCACCTTCATGAATCATGGAAATTGATGTATGACTTGAACTTGAATCTGGGATCGAAACGGAAGTACTTGTTTTGTTGGTTGTGCTACTGCTATCCTGGCTGTCGTATAACCTCTTCGCCTCCATGTCCTCGAAAATCTTCATATTTTCCTCATCTTCGATTTCCCCTGAGGTTGGAAGCTGCTTCTGATTTGAATCCATAGAAGAGAACCTGTTGCTTGTGAAATGGTTAAGCATCTCCGAGTTCAAGAACATGATATCAGAGGAACTCACACTGCTCCATCTCTGCTTGAAAACAAAGTTTGATACAAGAATCTTATGGTTCTGCTTATGGAAGATTTCATTGTCCTCACTGCTTTTAGCATCATCCTCTTCTTGAATTAATAACTTCAATTCCTTTTCGATCTTTCGAGAGCTTCTTCCTATGCTGAATCTTGAGGATCCGCGATGACCTTCCTCTCTTTGGACAAAAATCTCCATGTTTGATTCATCTCTAGGCTCTGATTGATCATTCCACAAGTACCTCATGCTGTTTGAGTAGGCAATGAGTTTTAAGTCCTCGGAGCTAACCCTCTGCCTGCAAAGAGGACAGGTTGAGTGTTTCTCAAGCCAATAATCAATGCAGTCAATATGAAACGCATGCTTGCATTTCGGTAGCAACCGGAGAATTTCAACATCTTCAAACTTTGATAGACAGACTGCACATTCCAGGCCTTCCTTTGAACCTTTTAAAGCAGAGAATCTGAAGAACGGAAGTGACTCAATCACTGTCTTATCAATCCCAGAAAACCGAGAGCTTCTGCCAAATATTCCCTGCTGGTTCTGTGGAAGTCCTCGACCAGAAGATGTTCTTCTTTGGCAGAATTTCATGTATGCAAGAAGAATAAATGTCAAGCCGGACATAATACAGCATAGAATTCCTAGAACAACAGCAAGGCTTGGCTGGCCTGTAGAAGAAGTCTCTGAAGTTGATGGTAAATCCTGGGCTAAAGATTGTGCTTTGGCATCAGAGAACACAAAAATTAGATGTAAAAAGATGGCACAGAATTGATTCAGAGGAAGGCTGAAAATCTTAAACTTATCACCTTTGGAAAACATCCTATAAGAACAAGAAAATTTTGTGTTCTTTTTGTATTTCTTTTGGCTATGAACTTATAGTTTGGAAGGGAGTAGCATAGAGATAGAGTGGTTATGGATGGGCATGGGCCTTTTTTAATGTCTGTACTGAAACAGGGTTTCCAAATCTGTATGTCAGTTTTCCCAAATCCTTCCAAAGGCTTTTCTTGTGTATCCTAATCTGATTGATCATTTTCAATGTTGCAGTATAAAAAAGTATTAAAAATTCAGTAGTGATGACAAGGTGGATAAGCTTTTGGGTTTTCACTAGGTAGGGTAGGCATTTTCTTGGGAAATAATAAATTTACATTATCGTAAGCAAAAGCATCTGGTTAATATACCCAGATGGCCATTTTATCTGAGGCTGAGATTAACCAATATTACTAAATTAGACTATGGACGGTTCCAGTTCAGGTTTAGGTTTTTTACTGGAAATTGAAGTCAAAGTATTGGACATATTTATATCGGCAATTTAATTACGTGCACAAAAGTCAAGGAGGTCAATTTTAATTAGAGGTTTTTTATTGTTATTATTATTATTATTATTTTTCTCATGTGATTGATCTCACTGCATAGGCCATCATTCTGCCTTGGAAGTTACTCAACAAACTTAAAACATTTTGGAGCTCAGTGAAATTTTTAATAAATTATGGGTTTGGGATTGAATTAAGGAAAATTTTATTAGACGACCCTGGATTTAACCAGAACCAACAACCCTCCTACTCCCCAACAAAAGTAAAAAGAAAGAGAAAGAAGAAGACTAATACCTTAGAAACAGAAGCTAATAGTCAAATTAAATAATGTTTAAACTCCTGTTTAGTAATACTGATATTAGAATTCTTTATGCAAACGTAGCATCCATATTATGGCATACACCCATTTTCTTTTTCTTACTTTCGCATTCATTTATATTCATGGTGGTCCTATCAAAACTGAAATGGGTGAAAATAATATATAGTATATGCTAAGAAAAGTCTCCAATGGCATGGACGAGAGGATGATTTTACCTTATCTGCATTTGAATTAAAACGTGCAGTTCTTCTTCTTACTCATTTGGGAATCCAAAAAATGGCATAGACAAGCACATAACACCAAAAATTCAACAAATTTCGTATGAATTCACAGTAGAATGATAACTATATATTAATTAGTCATCAATTTCATTAGGAAAAATATAATATATATTTATATAATGAGCTGCTGGTCTGTTTTTCTGTGGCTTTTTTACCTGTGCTTGTACTTTAATGATTCAAGTAGTTGACCAAACCAAACCTTAGCAAATTTTTTTTTTTTTTTTTCTGATAATCACTATGTAATCCACAGGGGCAAGAGAGTCATTCTATCTCAATCGTTCTCTACCTATTTTGATAAGATAGACGAAAGGGTTGTCTTCAGGAAACTAAAAACAAGGGCAAAAAGCTATAAAACTTGTGTAAGCATATCTTAAGCTTTGGACAGCTGCCGCTGGTAGAGAGAGCACACAGTTTGCAGTGTCTTAATGTTTATTTATTTATTTTAAAAAGAGAAAATTTCTATATTCAAGTTGTGTATAAACTACTATTTGATTGTTACAACTTAGGAGGAAGATGTTTGTATTTAATTATTTTAGTTATTGTTGTCCTAATGGAGTCTGTTAATGTGGCAATACAAGATACGCAGAAGATTACATTTTTCTAGTTTCATTTAAGATACATTTGAAGAGTAGAAAATAAAACAGAAAAAAAAAAATTTTGATTTAACAATTCCTTGGCTTTCATTTTTCCATTGGAAATCTTTATTTGTTCTTGCTGAAGAGCTTAAAATGTATCAAGGCAAGAAATAATTAGTTAGTGGTGGAACAAAAATCTTAAAGTAAAAGAACTAAATCGCCCTGCAAATAATAATTAAAAAAAAAGAAAGAAAAAAAAAAGTGCCCTTTTCTATTCCAACTTTCTCGAGTTTTTTAGCTTGATTTAAAATTATCTCCGCATCCGTTATCAGCTTATGTTATTATATTAAATATCATGATTTTAATGCCTAATGATGACAGGTTGACAACAACAATGATAATACCAACAGAAGTGGTAACAGACAACCATACGAACAAGTTGAAAAATTGTACTTTTAAACCATGAGCTTGAGTTCGGATAACAAAATTTCTAGAGAAACATTCATTTGAAACCTTAAGATTCTCGAGCATTGGACGGTTCAAGGGCTAGTTTACATTACAAGTAACAACATTTTTCCTCTAGAACTACTTACTGTAGAGCTAAAACGCTTTAGCCTTACTATTTGACAAGGAATTAAGCACAAACATTATTACATACACCTGCAATACTTTACCGCAGTAACTAAGAAACGATAAAAATAAAAATAAAAATAAAAATAAAAATAAAAAACAACTAAGCAAGCACAGTGAAAGAAGGAAGAAGGGCGTGTGGCCTCAACAAAGCCAGCCATTGCCATGCTTTCCTTCAATCATTTATCAATGATTCATATTAGGTTACTTTAACAAGCATGATACAAAATCAGCTCTGGGCAGAGGCAGCAGGATTGCTACTTGGAAATGTTGCCAAGCCATTTCCACTCTCAGGATTAGAAGGGTCCTCATTAGCATGCCGAACAAACTCTTCAGGGGACATGTGGGTACCATGGCAAGCACAAACAATCCTGATTTGGGTTGCACTGAATCGATAAGTAACACCTGAGATTGTCTTACCATTTGGGCCTGAACCTGTTGTAGACACCCAAGGCAGATTTGGGCAGGAACCAGATCCTCCAAACTTCACATCCGCAGCGATACCCGGCTTTATAGCTGAAAAATCAATAGAAAAGGCTTCTGCTGTGGATTGGTCAGGGGCATCTTTTGCTCTGAGGTTTGTGCTGCTTCCTTTCACATCCTCTTCTGCCTGAGAAGAGGAACCCTCTTCATTGACATGATGTTTACCATCACCCTTGCCCCTTTCTATCGCCCTCCCATCAAATTGGGTAGCCTCAGATGCATTGTGCGAAGTCACTTGCATCCCACCTAACATCAATACAAGCAGCATAAAAGTCTATTTTCAGATAATAGATCCTTACTGAAAAAACTATGCATGACTAGATTTTCAAGAATGTAAAGATCAGTAGAATCAGAAATCCATAACAGAGCTCTACGAATTTGTATCTTGAGAGAATGTACACTCAGAACCAATTTCTATAGTTTAAAGGTCACGTCCATGTAAATTCTTTGCAGAATCACAAAAATGAATAACATTTCAATCATATCCTTCAATGTTCATATTGCTTCCCCACTAAATATAAAAGTCAAGACTAAAAGATGAAGGCTTCCCTCTTAAGGTGTTTATGTGTTCTCAGGTCCAGCATATACCAATAAGAGATATGGCATAACATAATAATATAAACCTGAAAATATCTTCAATACAGTCATAAAGTTACCTGGGTTTGGTGGGACTCTGCCAGCATAGGAGGGGTGAAACTGCTGAGGATGAGCCATACCCCAGGAATTATCCTTGTCCAACATTGGAAGCTGGACAGGTGAATAGCCAAACATTACTGGCAAGTTTCCAGGATTCACAGGTTGAGGCCCTGGTCGCTCACCATTTGCTGTAGGCATCACCTGCATCATTCCGGGCAGCAGATGGCCTGATGTGCTGGGTGTACTGACAGAGTTAGACTCCTTCAAAGAGTAAGGCACATTAATCATGTTCACCGATTGCATTGAGAATGGGCTGCCATATGTCATGTTCCCAAGCTTAAATTCATTCTCTGATAAATTATGAAACCTCTTTTGCCCATTTGGGTCAACAACCTTTGAATCAGGAAATCCACGACCCTCCTTCTGAACATCAGAAGAACCAACTCCTATGTACCTTTTGGAGCCATCATCATGCAGTGAAACCAACCTTGAGGTTGAGCCCTCAACTTCAGACTCAGCAACATCTTCATTTTCAGCAGTTGAACCATCTTCTGTTGTTATAGAAATGTGTGACGTTTTTGTCTTGTCATTTATATCAGCATAATGAGCTTCTCTCTCATGCTTCTTCTGATGGTTCATCTCATCAAACAACATAGTGCGTTTATTACCAGCCTCAGCCCGTTTTACCTCTTCTATCTCGGTAGGTTTGTTGCTATTTGCAGCCCAGAGTCCTTTCCCATTCAAGTCCACCGAAGCATCTACATCAACATTGGCATTAGACAGGTCATTAAAGAAGTTCTCCTTAGGTTTCACTGAATCACTTCTTTGAGAGCCAGTACTTGAGTCTTGTTTCTGGGTGCCAGCTTGAAGAAAGTTTTTAAAATCATCCACGAGTTTGATTCCTTTGTCACCTTCTTCTGTTCTAATATCAGAAGAGCTACCACTTTTACCCTTCGATTTGGCAGAAGATCCACCAAAAGATAGACCCAAGCTAAGCTCAAGTCCGTTATCATCCTCCATTTTATGCATTGGCATAATTTCCTTTAGTCCTCTTTTGCATGCAGAGTAAACTAGCCATAAAGTTTATCCCAACAAGAAGCGGTCATTTTGAAGTTGACGAGATTTGCCTGCAGAAATGTCAATCTCACAACAGAATTCAAAAGGACATGAATCTTAATTGCAGCAAAACTCCCATACACAATGAGGATAAGGCATGGCCTAAGCAATATAATAATTGGCATATAGCAAATCATTTCTAATTTATATTAAACGATTAATTTATGGGTTGCCATTAAACTTCAATGTGCTGAAACCAGCTAAGAAAGTTACTAATACAACCGTGAAAGCTTCCTCTAGCAAATTTAAAATTTAGACTCCTACAATTGGATGCTTTGAGCAGGTCAGCGAAGGAAAAGTTAGTACTGACAGAGAGCAAGCAGCATCACGACAGCAGCAGAAATTCATGTAAATATTGCTATAAGCACACAAGAACAATTCTTGATTTGTCCTTTAAGAAGGAGAAGAAAAAGAAAAAGCATCCAATACTCAACATACTTCTAGAAATAACTTTACCCACTCCAAAAACAAGAACTCTGACCTATTTGCATATACGTATATATATATAGATCTAACACTCAAACTGAGATTCAAATTGGCACAGAGAAATCATGAAAGTTTTAAGAAATCAAATTTCAAGACCTCAACTTTCCATCATCATCATCTCAGAAAACAACCAGACAGCTGATAACAATAGCAATATATAACTTACTTCCACTGAAAAGTTCATTTACTAGGAAAAGAAAAAAAAAAAAAAAAAAAAAGAAACGACAAAAGACGAATGAAACCCAAAATTCTTTTCTCTCTCTCTCTCTCTCTCTCTCTCTCTCTCTCTCAATTCCCACCAGTTCATCAGCAACCAAGAAAGGGTATCCAGATCTACCCATCACCAAATTATGCATGCAAGCTTATAAATTGATCACAGCAGCATAAAGAATGAGAAAATCCAAAAAAGCCCAAAAACCGACCTCAACCAAAATCTCACCGATTCAGTTGAAAAGAAGACGAAAAATTTTCCAGAAAAATGACCAAAAAGATGGAAATTATGAGATAAAGAAAATAAAAAACAAAACCCAAGAGAGGGAAACTATAAAGAAAGAGAAAGATGATACCTGTGAATCTAAAGATGGATAGATTTGATGAAAACCCTCGTCAAGGGGCTACACAAGAGCAGTGTAGAGAGAGAAAAACAAGGTGTGGTTTTTGATACAAAGTAGTGGAAGAAATGTTCAAAACCACCTCATTCTTTTCTTTTCTTTTATTATTATTATTATTGTTATTTCACTCTGTTTTTTAACATGTGAATGTCATGTTGATTCTCTACGGCCATTTCATTTACCAATTTTTTTTTTTTTTTCCCCTCTTTGGTTGTGATGTTTTTTTCCTATATTTGTCCCTGCCAAAGCGCTTTATTTGCTTACACATTTTTACTATTTACGCATTTGTTGTTGTCTTTGGTTAACAAAATAACCATCATAATATTGTATTCTATTTCTCGTCAAAAATAAATTGGTTTTGAAAAAAATGTTGGATTCTTCTTTTTGTTTTCTTTTTTAAATTTAATTTTCAAAATAGTCTAAAATCAATTAATTGTGTTAAAGATATTAATAAGTGATTTTCTGTCTCAAAGAATATGTAAAAGTAAAGCTTGAAATATATGTATGTTTAATGCCATTGCCAATTTATTCTTATGCATTAAGAGCTTGAAATGAAAAGAACTAATATTATAATTATGATGCTCCATTGTATTTTTTATTTACAAATTTTACATTAAACTCTTAATTCAATTCTGAAGATTGACATGTTTAGAACAAAGTTAACATGTTTTACATTAAACTCTTAATTCAATTTTCAAAATTGACATGTTTAGAATAAAATAAATATGTTTTTTTCTTTATTATTATTATTGTAACAAAATAGACATGTTTTACTAAGATATAACATCGGCATGACAGGCGGAAGAGAAATATATAGAGAAATTTGTTGGATTCTCTGGATCAGTAAATTTAGAGATTTCCATTCTTACACTTGTCGTTTGCAAGTCAAAATTACAAAAGTATTCAAAATTTCCAAAAAGGTTGCTACATCTAAATAATAACAATAATAATAATAACAATAAAGGGCACTATTTTTTCACAAAGTGATGAAAGTAATTCTTTTATTTTTTTAAAATTTATTTATTTGTATTCACTTTATATTAATTTTTCAATTAATAAAATAATAACACATAATACTAATTTAATATTTAATTAACTATATTTATTTATAGACGGAATCTAAAATGAGGTTTATCCCAAATCTAAGCATATATACATATGGTAAGTAAACAACATCTAATCTTATATAATTAATGCTTCGTTCTTCTCTTTTTATTTTTTTTTTATTTATTTTTTCTAAATGCATTGTCCCCTTATTTCACTCAAAATCACAAGATTTCTCGTGTAAGTTTGGGCTCATCGGAAAGTTGATGATGATCATGGGAAAGAATGATGTGGCCACATACTACAGCAAGAGAAACTGTTTAATCCCTACCGTTGTAAATCTGGCGGGGACCCCTTGGCCAGAGATTGCGGTACTTGTTGACTTATATGTCCTGTGAGTCTAGAAATATTACGTATGCAGTCTATTTTTATGCGTATATACATTTCCTCAAGCTAATCAAAATCTTCATTATACCAATTTACCATTAAAAAAAAAAAATTTCATTGCAACAGTAAGTTTGACAGAGTATAACATATATTTTTAATAATAACTCTAATATTTATTCCCTACAATTGAAAAAAAAGAAAAAGAAGTAAAATACATGAGCTTGAGTGGTGGAATTATCAACTTCGTTTTTACTGATACAAAAAAGATACTTCTGGTAATATCATAGATATCATATCATAATTCTGTGCTATATGATATACGACATGGGATAATCTGAGGTAATAACGAAGCTTGTGAAAGTATCAATTTCATAGGAGATTCTTTAATAAAAAACAATCTCCTATGAAAGCCAATCATTGAAAATAATATTTCTGCCATCAATTTCAATGATCGACTTTCATAAAAAGAAAACAATTTCCTATGAAAGCCAATTATTTCCGCCATCAATTTCAGTGACCGACTTTCATAGGAAATTCTTTTCTATTACAACTCTACTACTTACTATATACATATCATCATACAAATTACCACTACATATAGATAAATAATAATTATGTGTAAAAATCCATTAACTTGTAATAATACCTTTAATTACCTTGTGACAAAAAAAACCAAAAAAAAAAAAAAAGCCGTAATTGCAGATGCATCTTAATGGAGTTTCCTGCATGCAAGCACATTATAATCAACAAGTAATATCGAACAAATTACAAACATATAAGTTCTTGCATAAAACAACAACAATAATAATGATAATAATAATAAGAAGAAGAAGTTTAATTAATTTATTAATTAGTAAAGTAAAGAGAAAAACATTGCTCAATATCTCTAGAACATGAATAATTAATCTAACAAATAATAAGAGGCAAATATTTAGCTACCAGTAGCAAAATAAAAATTTTGAAAAGAAAAACACAAAAATAATAATAAAAAAATGAAAACAATATTTGTGAAGCTATATAGATAGGCAGCAGCAGCAGTAGTAATGGTAGTGGTGGTAAAGGAGTAGTAGTAGCTAGTTGTGGGCAGTAGGATTAAAATTCTTCTTGTAAGGTAGGGAGAGACCAGGGAATTGTCTGTAAGTAATGGCAACACAGAGCTCAGAGGTGTTTGCATGGCGGAATATCCAGAGGGTGACAAAATGCTGAAGCTCCTTGAGATGATGGCGGAGGACAAAGTGTTTCCAGCCAGATCCGGAGAGAACACAGACCTTGGACCAATTCTTGATGCTCATCTTGTACATGTCACCTTTTGGGTCGTACACAGGCACCGTGATTCCATTGTGATCAGGTACTTCATCATCATTCAGCAATGGCTCCAGGCATGCCTTGACGTAGCATTTGTTGATGGTCAGCCTTGTTTGGTCCTCTTTCACGTCGCTCGCCGTTAGCTGCTTCTCGAATGGAATGCTGCACCTTCCTATTATCTCTTTCACCTTCGCTATCGGCGGGATTTTCGGCAGAACATAGCTCTCTATTTCCATTATTATTGACTCTGAGATATTATTTCTCGAATTATTCCTTATAATTCCATTATAAAAATTATTATGACTTGCTTCTTCTTCTTCTTCTGCTAGGGGTTTTTCTAGGGTTTTGGTTGGTTGTTGGACAATATTATTGATGCTATTGCTGTTACTAATGGTAGTAGTAGTGGTAGAAGCATGTTGGGCAAGAAACTTGGTCTTCAAATCTTGGAGAGTTGAAGCAGTTTTTGGCTCTAATTTCTGGTGCTTTAGAGAAGAAAGTACAAGTGCTGCCATGGCGATCTCTCTTGATTCAACAGAATGTTCCCCATTCCCAACTGCCCCGCTACCCTCTGCCTCCATGTTTACTCTCTTCCCTTTCTTTGAGGGTTTTTACGTTATTTACATATATAATATATATATTTATCTATAAGTTTCTCTGTTGCCCTTTTTTTTTTTTTTTTTTTAAGGGATATAAAAAGTCTTTTTATTATTTTTACCCTCGCATGTTTATAATAATAATAGTAATCAATACTAACAAATCCATTAAAAAAGGAATGTATTTTATAACATGGATATACGAATTAAGTACACGTATAACATTTTTTTTCTGACACGAAAATACTAGTGTATTTATATAATACGAAATACTAATACGTACCTCATCGTCTTCATGTATCTCGGACTGTACGGAATAATATTAATATATTCTCTACTTAATTCAACATGTATTTATAATTTTTTTCTTCCTTTTTTTAATAATTTTCTTTTAAATTGTTTATATTTAATTTTAAAAAGAATAAATAAAAAATAAAAATAACTTTCTACTGCATGACCGAATAAGCTTTTAGAAAAAACCAGACTCTGCAATTCTTGCCTTACATCTGTTCGAAAACCTTTTGATCTGGAATGGGTTTGATACATCAATTTTATTTTGTTAATATATTTTGCAGTATATTTCACTAATTAATATATTAGTTTCATTCTTTTTCATGGGTTAGATAGTTTAGGAATAATCTTCCGATAGTAGTATAGCACGCTGTGCTGCAAAATGCATGTTTGATGTGCTGCCTCGCCTAACCACAGAGCATATGTCTTTTTAATGATTTGTAATTTATCCATAAAAACAAACAAAAAGGCCTTCAGAAGATAATAAAATTACTCATCTTTAGATTAAAAATTAATTTTTTATTTTCGTTTGCAATTGCATGTAATTCCATATATAGTTCTTAGATTTCTTTTTGTCAAATTAAGCAATTCAAGGAGCTTGTTACCCTTTTCACTGGTTTACATTTTAATATAATATGGTTTTAATATTTTGGTAAATAATTTTAAATTTCTTTGCTAACTCTTAATTTTCTTCTCCTACTTATACCGCATCTTTGGAAAATATGATTTTATCATATGAATATTAAAAATAATTGATTTTAATAATATATATTTTTAATATTATATTTATAAACTTTTTATTTACTTGTTATAAAATATACAACTAGGAATTAGCATAAACCGATTCGGATTAATTCGATTTTTCTCCATTGATCGGTTTGGAAAAATTTTTACTCATTAAATTAAACTAAACCGACCATACGCATATGAGAATATAAATTTTTTTATTGTTTTTTTATAATTAATCATATTTTAAATATATATTTTTAATAGTTTTTAATTAGTTAGTTTAAAATATTATATATTAAATTCAAATTATTAAAAAATAATAAATATTGTTAAAAAATTTATAAAAATAATAATAAAAAATTTTGGTATTGAACCAAAGCCCAAACTCACAAAACTAAATTAATAATAGTCGGTTCCATTTGGTTTCTTCTATCCGTTTGCTTTGATTTAATTTAAAAAAATTAAAACAAAAACTGAAAAAATGGACTGAGCCAAATCAAAATTTTAAATATTATTAATATTAAATTAATTTTGAACCTGTAACTTTCCTTCCTCCGAAATTGTAACTAGTAGCTTCTCTTCTCCTAAAATTTTTATTAAAGATACTAAAATTATAACTATTAATAAGTTCGTAATAATTTAATATATTAAAAATCATAAATAATAAATAATTAAACAATAAAAGAGTAAAACAAAGAAAATCATTTTATACACATTTTTTTATATTATTGCAAAAGTTAATAAAATTCAAATATATATATTTTCCCAAAAAAAAGTGATGATACATTTAATATTTTTTTATAAACTTTGATCTTTTTAAAAAAATGTATTTTTTCATACAATTTAAATTGATACATGAAACAAAGTTTTTTTTTCCCAAAAAAAAAAAAACAAAAAACATATATCCACGTATTATCATGAATCAACTAATTAGACTGTATATGGAATACAAATAAAGGTATATATAAATAAAAATATTGAGTAATACTACAGACAAACAAGGTTTGTATAAAAATAAAATTAATATAAATTAAAGATGGATAGTTAAATTTTTATAGGATACGAAAAATTCAATACAAGCAAATAAAATAAAATCATATCATTCAACATATCTATATATATATATATATATAGTAAATAAATATCTTTATCATGTCTGTTAATTTATTGATAAATAATATGTCACTTTTAATTTAATTTTAAATAATATATAGTGTAACAAATATATCAATAAACAAACAAAAAGGTTTTCTATGATATTATTGTATTTATAATACACATACAAAAATTATACATTATTATATACAAGCCGAATTATAAATAGGTACAATCCACAATAAATAAAAAAAAAATATATATATATATATACGTAAGAATAATAATGGTTAGAGGCAATTGAAATCCCACTGTCACCATTATTCTATTGAAACACCAACTTGGCCCACTATCCCCCAATTTTCAAATTTTTAATCCACAACTTGCGCTTTTTAATAATCAGGGGCTCTAAACGATCCCACCTTTTCACACTTCAACCTGAACATTGGGTTGTCAATTTTTCTAAATTAATCTTACATAAATATAATATCTTTTATGTATTAATACGAAATGTAACAAATTAATTATACCAACTTGCCAAAAGAAAAAAAAAAAAAAGAATTTATATTAAAACTGGATAAAGACATACGTGGTGTATTTAATTGTTCACATCCAAACTGCAAACTCAAAAATAAGCAATTTCGGTCAAACTGACTCATCTACCTTATCTCTCTATCCAGTCAGTTGCATGGTTGAACTTAAAAACCAAAATTGTCGTTGAAAAAAAGTTAAAGAAGAAAATTCAATATTGCCTGCATTAGATTTATTTATTTTAAGATATTCATTTAACAGAAAAAAAAATCTTTTAAAATCTTATCCCTTTTTTGTAACAACATTTTATCTTTACTCTATTTACAAAATCAAATTTTACCCATTTGTTTTTTTTTTTTTTTAATATTTTTATTATTATAATACGAGGAACTGAAAGAGACCTAATAGTAAGGTAGTCCATTATTCTAAGGAAAGAACTATAATAACTGCAGCAGCGGACAAAAAGCATGACTTTTTTGTTATGCCTTTAATTTCTATTTTGAAAATCTATGCAGTTTTTCTTTCTTCTCATCTTCTTATTCATATATATACACGGTGAAATTGATTGAATACTTATTTAAAGGTAAAGGGTTTTTGTTTTCTTGGTGTACGACCTCTTTGAGTTGACTCCTGGCTGGCTCTTTGTTTGTAAGTTTATGATTTTCTTTCCATAATAATATTTTATTTAATATACTCTCTGCTGTCTGTCTGTCTCTGTCTTCGTTTTCTAATGTTGATATATACTACAGAACACAGCAACATTTTAGGAAAATAAAAGTCAGACACACTGAAAACAAGGAGTGTGGAGCAGAGAGCTAAAAGGAGAGTTGAGAAATGGCGGGTGGAGGATTTGCAAGCGGACCCTCTGAGAGGGCTCATCTCTATGAGTATAGAATTACTGCATATTTCATTTTTGCTTGCATTGTTGCAGCTCTTGGAGGGTCTCTCTTTGGCTATGATCTCGGTGTTTCAGGTCAGTTTTTTTTTTTTTTTAATTAATTTTCTGTATGATTGTTGTTAATTTTCTGGGTTTTATTTGATCTGGGCATTCTTCCATCCATGAATATCAGGAAATTCATGACCTGGGTTTTTGAAAAGATGAACGTTTTCATTGATTAAGCGACTTTTCTTTTTTTTTTTTTTTTTTTTTTTTTTGGGGGGAATAGATGATCTTCTTGTATAATCTTATTTGTTTTTGCAATTATCGGAACGGCTTTATATTAGCATTATTATGGCATCATGATAATTCAAATTATTGAGAGTTTTAAGTTTTCGGTGAAAATGTGTCAACGTAAAAAAAAAAAGTCGGTGTTTTGTGGCAAATTAGAAGAAAAAGGAGAGAAAAAGGTAATGATCCCAGAATCAAGATATTTTTCCTTGTACAAAAGACACACATGAAAGTACAGAGAACAGAGAATTAATATATTCTGTTTGAACATGTAATTATAATTTTTTCTGCATATCTTTTTTTTCGTTTTAAATTGTTTTATATGTAAAACCAAAAACAGTTTTTTTTTTTTCCTACCTGATCAAAAAAGATTTTAGAAAAGCAGACTCCGGAATTCTTCCATCTCATCTGTTCGGAAACTTTTTGATCTGGAATGGGTTTGAGACATCAATTTCGTTTTGTTAAAATTGTTTTTTACGGGCTATAGATGGTTTGGGAATCTCTAACTGGTAGCATAGCTGTGTTGCAAAAAGCATCATTGATGTGCTACCTCACCTAACCACAGAGCATATCTTTTTAATGGTTTCATTATCCAAAAAAGCCTTGAAAAGATATTAAAATTACTCTTTAACTTTAGAGACAAACTCTTTGTATTTGTGTTTGCAATCGCATGTAATTCCATTGTGACTTCTTAGGAATCATTTCTTTTTGTCAAAGCAAGTAAAAGGCTGTTTGGCCTTCTTCCTGGTTTACCTTTTAAATATATGGTTTTAATATCATGGTAATAATTTTACATTTCTTTGCTCAATTTAGGTGGAGTGACTTCCATGGACGATTTCTTGAAGGATTTTTTCCCCAAAGTGTACAGAAGAAAGCAGAAACATCTCAAGGAGACTGATTACTGCAAATATGACAATCAGATTCTAACACTGTTTACATCGTCTCTATACTTTGCTGGTCTTGTTTCTACATTTGCGGCTTCCTATGTTACCAGAAACAAAGGAAGGAAAGCCAGCATCATTGTAGGATCAGTCAGCTTCTTTTTAGGTGCAGTCCTCAATGCAGCTGCAAAGAACATTGCAATGCTGATCATTGGACGAATATTTCTTGGTATTGGCATTGGATTTGGCAATCAAGTAAGCCTAACGTAATTCCAAAGAAATGAAAATTTGCAGTGGCTTCCTGTTTTACTGGCTAACGCTTGATTTTTCTTCTCCTAATTGCACAGGCAGTTCCCGTGTATCTTTCAGAAATGGCTCCTGCAAAGATTCGAGGGGCAGTTAACCAACTGTTTCAAGTAACAACCTGCACAGGAATCCTGGTGGCAAACTTGATAAATTATGGAACTGAGAAAATCCATCCATGGGGCTGGAGATTATCTCTTGGTTTAGCTACAATCCCAGCAACTCTCATGTTTATCGGGGGTATATACCTTCCTGAGACCCCAAACAGTCTTGTAGAGCAAGGCAGACTAGAAGAAGGAAGAGCAGTTCTTGAGAAAGTTAGAGGTACCAAAAAAGTTGATGCTGAGTTTGAAGATCTTTTGGATGCGAGCAAGGCAGCAAGAGCGGTAAAGCACCCATTCAGGAATCTTCTCCAACGAAAGAACCGACCCCAGTTGATTGTAGGGGCTTTGGGAATCCCTGCATTCCAACAGCTCACTGGCATGAACTCCATACTTTTCTATGCTCCTGTCATATTTCAGAGCTTGGGTTTTGGCTCAGGAGCATCACTATATTCATCTATCTTTACAAGTGGAGCACTTCTAGTTGGGGCATTCATCTCAATGAGTTTCGTTGACAAGTTTGGCCGAAGAAAGTTCTTCTTAGAAGCTGGTACCGAAATGATCTGCTGCATGGTATGGAAATGCCACTTCTGAGCCTCATTTCTTCGAAATTTTTTTTTTTTTTCTTCTTAGTAGTCATGATACTTACTTTTGACTTCATTGATATTACAGATTGCTTTGGCCATAACTTTGGCCTTGAAGTTTGGAGAAGGAGAAACCCTTTCAAAAGGAATTGGCGTCTTCCTTGTTATTGTGATTTGCATCTTTGTTTTGGGTTATGGAAGGTCTTGGGGACCTTTAGCGTGGCTAGTGGCAAGCGAGATCTTCCCCTTGGAAACAAGATCGGCTGGACAGAGCACAGTGGTCTGCGTCAACCTTTTATTCACAGCTTTAATAGCTCAGTGTTTCTTAGCATCACTTTGTCATCTTAAATATGGAATTTTCTTGGTCTTTGGTGGGTTGATCTTCCTTATGAGCTGCTTCGTCTACTTCCTTTTGCCAGAGACAAAACAAGTCCCCATAGAAGAAATCTATCTTCTGTGGGAAAAGCACTGGTTCTGGAAAAGGTTCGTAACAGAGGAGAAGCAGCAAGATGGAACCAATGGGAAGGCAGCACAACAAGTTTAATAAATATCTCCGATCAACAATAGTATCATAAAACATTTATTGTCTATACTTTTTTATTTTCTGACTTCATTTATCAATAATTAATTAAGTAATCTCATTGCATTTTACAATTTTTTTTATGATCAAGATTAATGTTTGTAAACTAAGTGGGTTTATGTTCATTGACGTGGGCGGTTTGTCACTCAAAAGACTTCTTTCGTTCACAATTTCCTCGCCTTTTAGTAATTTCTTGCGTACCAAATTCTTAGTTGGATTTTCAGCTCCTGTCATGCCCTTGGGACCCCATTGGCCATTGCTGTAGTTAGAAGCATGATTCCAACATATCGACAAAGATATGCTTCCCTTTTTCCGTGGAAGCATATGTATAAATTTGCGAAACGTGGATACGCAGACTAAAGAATAATAAAATTAATTAATTTAATAAGATCGATAAATTAACCTCACAGTATGCAGGCATATATCATGCCAAGAGTTTTGCTAGTTCATCTACTCCCAAACTACCCTGCGGTACAACATTATCTAGACGCCCACCAAAATCTTTCCTCCTTTGAATTTTCGAACCCTTTTTCTCTTTTCCTTTTTTCACAGGTACTGTTGTTATCTGTTTTGATTCCGTCTCCTCAGATTCTTGCTCCTCGCTCTTTCTAATTTCGGACTTTCTAAATAGAACCTTTCTGGGTCCATGCCTAAAAACAGGCTCAGGTGGAGCAGACTTGGCAAATGCAACTGCCTTTTCATAAACAATATCAGCATCCAAATATGAATCTTCTAAAATCATTGCGCTCCCACCTTCGACAGCTTCCTTCAAGAGTGTTATTACTCCCTCTGTACAAAGTGCAGGCGACCTCGCTGGATGACTTGTACTTTGGGAGGATTCTGAAACAACCTGTAGATTCTCATTATCTATATGACTTGCTCCAACAGAATCCAATTTTGTTTCAGTGCTTTCAGTGGCTAGTAGTGTGGTCTCAGATCCCATGTCGACCGACGGTTGTCCATCAACATAGTCAGCATTATCCAATGTAGTATTGCTTCCAGATATGTTGCTTGTAATTGCTGGGTCATCACCAGCATAGCCAGGATCATCTGATCTACCAGCAGCACTATAACCTGCATTCCTTATAGCTTCTAATACATCATCTGCAGGACTTTGAACATTTGGTACATTTTTAGCTCCATAGGTCATTCCTGCCGTTGAAACTGCATCAGTTGCAGCAAGTGGGTCAACACATTCTATAATGGATGAACCCTCACTTTCCTCTACACCCAGAACTTCAGAACCTACATGTGGTGTAGTTGTAGACGGCACTTCAGAACTTTCATTGTTAACCAGGACCACTGGATCAGATGATGGTGATTCTTCTTGTCCTTCCAAGGACGGTGAAACTGAAGCTGCATTATCTACACCAGAATCGGATGCCATGACTTCTCTACAATCTTTATCCAATTTTGGGAGGGATGACTTCCAATCCTTTCCTCTCCACATAAGTATGTGCTCACGTTCAAATGAGATTAGAACACAAGGGATAAGATCCTGCAATCAGAGTCAATGAAGATTCTTTTAAGTGCATTTCATAAGTTGTGAATTCAATTTTTGTGAGATGAGAAATATTCTTGTAACCAAGCACATTACATATAAAGCATACCTTTAGTTTAGCACCAATTTTTCTGTAGTCACTTCGATTCATACCTTGGCAATTAATTCGCACTATTTCACATTCTTCAAATGCCTCTCTGACATTTTTTACCAGGTCAATGTAAACACCATTTTTCCCTGTCAAAAAGCCACTTAAATTCTAAGTTTTCTTCTTCTTTGCCCATCAAACTGAAATTATTAGTTTACCAGAGAGAAAACATGGAACATTTTTAGATGTCAAAAAGTTATGCAGAAACAGGATACCAAGCTTGCATATTGGTATTAGGCTCCGTCCCTTCTTGCGCATTTCCGTAGCCTCTTCCAGTGTCAGACCCTCGGGAACCCGCTGAACCAATCTAGGATATAAAGGGGTAACAGGCTTCCATAACATGAGAGGAAAACGTGGCCGAGTTTTGTAGTTATAGTTTCTGCCTCGGAAAAGATATATCACGCCACCTTTACTGTAGATAATCTTTCCTCCAGTCCTTTCCTGTCAGGTCTTAAAAGATTAAGGATCATGGACTTAAAACACAAAGCTAATAATTATCAAAGAAAGTACAAATTGCATGGTTAATTATTATTCTGGTATTAACCTATATTCTTTCTCTTCTCATGATTCATAAGAGAGATACTCAAAAGACTATGAACTAAAATGCATTGAAACAAAATAACAGCATGAGAAAAAGAAACTAGAACCTCATAATTCTTGGTAAGATCAAGAGTAAATTTGGTTAATCACTAGAACTACTCAATACTGATGCCTTATCTATCATTAAAAGCAAAAGCATGTTTAACTGAACTGGAGAATAAAGGCCTGGATAATCAACAGAAAAGCAAACCAACCTCTAACTGCTGCCGCACATTGTCCATATCAACCGTACACACTCCTTTACATTTAATCTTGCAGACTCTTCGCCGCTTCCAATGAGCATGAATATTATCCAACATGTTGTGTGTTAAACCATCTCTACCTGAACAAAAAAAAATATTTCACTTACAAAAAAAGACCAATTAGCTTCACTATCACAAGTATTCAGCTCAGAATGACAAAACTAAATAATGCTCAGAAACAATACTTTCAAGGACAACATTTCACATCTTAATCGAGTCCTATATAGTCAATTAATTCAAGATTGAAAATTTCATGATCTCAGCTAAAAGAATCAAAACCAATCATCTATACCCATATTCAACTGTCTCTTGGATTTAATACACCCATTGATCAAGTCCTTAATTTCCTCCTCCGTCAAAGGCGCGCCCAATATCTCTTCCCTAGACATCACGTACTTGGGTCCCGAACCCGGCAAGAACGGCCCCGGCGCCTGAACCGGCTTAACACCCTTCTTATGCGGTGGCGGCAGCCGAAAGGAATCAAATTCCCTCATTTTCTTCTTGCTCGGAGGCAATGGAGCCCGCCCAGTCCACGGCCGGGGCATAGTGGTGGGCCCAAACGGTGCGTACGGCGGCTCGCGTAGCTTAATGGGCTTAGCCTTGGGGGTTTCAGTGTAGCTGTACTTGAATTCAAATGGAGATCCATCAATGACATAGGACAATCCATCTTCACCCACAGAGACATTGGCTTGGCGGTTGATTGGGGGATTGTTCTCTCTTGGCAAGTTGGAGATTTTCATGGAGGTCTTCGGAAACCGGCGAAAAGCGGGGTGGGAATCATTGGAGTTGTGGTTGTGGTTAGGGTAAGGGTTTTTAGAGTACTTGGATTTCTTGCCAGGGATTGAAGGTCTCGAGGGTAAAGAAGGCGTGCCGATGGATTTGAATGTTTGGCCGTTCGAGGGGGTTGCGGAGGTGTCAGTGGCAGCAGAACCGTCGTCGTCGATAGTGGAAATTCTCGCGGCTGAATCGAAGCGTCGCTCTCGCCGTATGTCGTCCTCGATTTCTTGCTGGGCTCGCCGGCGCTCGTTGAATTTCTCGGCGTTGGCGTTGTTCCACCGCGAGAACCGGACTTCACCGGGCGGGCGGTGATGGGACGGGTTCGGGGTAGGAGTAGGAGCCGGAGTCTTGTTCAGAAGTGGCGCGAAGATTGGGAACGGTATGGGCCATTTCAGCGCCATTTTTTCGGGAACTGGTTCGGCGAATTGGAGGGTTGAAGAGGCGAGAGAAGGAAGCTTAGAGATTTGACATTGGCTGAGAGCGAGTTCGGGTGCGACCAAGGTCTAACGACGTCGTAGCGGGCGATGGGCGAGCCTGTTGTTGAGTTCTCCGATGAAGATTTTGGAGAGGTTTTGTGGTTGGGTGAGCTTCCTTTCTGCATAGCATTGAGGAAAGACGTTCAAAAATCGCGTGGAAGCCAAAACGCAGAACAAAAACGACGTCGTAATAGTTTCCCAAGGTCAAACCTTTTTCTTTGACGAAATACTTTCATGTGAGTTTACACTTACAGTGGCTTCAGTGTAATATCGTGAAATAACAAGGGCAGAAAGTTCTGGGTGGTTGGAGCATATGCGAAATACACGAAATAATACAACACTGTTACGGTTGGAGTAGAGTGAAGGTGAAGGTGAACAAGTCAGAAACTGGTTCAGCTCTAAAGCTTTGAGAATGTTTTTGAGTTGGACATGGAGAGTCTTCGAAGTTGTTCTTACTGGTAAGTTCAATGAAGCTCTTGATGTTAAGCTTTAAAATCAATAAAATAATTAAAATGTTGGAAAACGCCTTTTTCCATTTGCGATTCTTTACTCTTTTGGGTCTCTCTCCTAAAAGGTTTAAGCTTTTTTAATTTCTCGCTTTTTCTCAGTTGTTTGTGTTTTTAAGTAGCTGAACGATGAGTTTTGGGTGCTTGTAATCTATGTCTGAAGCCCATTGTCTCTGATGGAAAGTGTTTCTGGGACATTTCTTTTCTTGAAAAAAGTGCAGATCTTTTAGTGGGAAAGAAAATTTTCCTGATTCCAATTGAAGTCTTTTTGTCTTCAATTTGCAAGAATTTATGGCATATGGCTTATATGCAATGTTAAGGTGTCTGATTAAGCTATAATTTTCGTTTTCTTTTTTTATTTTTTTTATTTATTATTATTATTATTTTTTTTATCAATCTGTGTGCTTTTTGATTCCGCTTTCTTGGGTATATTCTTTGATAGTTTTTGGCTTGGCAATATGGAGGGATAACAATGTTTATGTATCTGAAAAATCAAATGAAATAGATATCTGATTATCTGTGGCCTTATAGTTATTGTGCCTTGTAATAATATTCTTTCTTACATCTGTTCTGGAACTGGTGAAACTTATGATTCACTATGTATTCTACTTTTACTGCAGGCTACAGCTATCAGATTGTGACTGAATAACAGAGTTAAGTGTTGCAATTTTTCAAGATATGGATATTGCTCTTCTAGCTCTGAGGTTATTTCATGTTGAAATTCGGAGACTTATGTTGATCGTCAGCCTGGTTGTTTCGTTTTTACTAGTTTCTCAGTGCTTTGCACTTCCATATGTGAGAACATTTTACTTTTCATCTGCAAAGAAGGATTCAACTTCTAGCGTGGTTGACAATGTTGCCAATTCAAACAATTTGGAATCAGAAAATTTTTATGCGGTTGACAGTTTACCTTTTGATGTTGATGCTTCAGAATTGGAGGAAGTGGGTGGGTATGAAAATGAATTTAAACAAGTAGATGCCGTCTATAAATTAGCACCAGATACTGATAGCAATTCACACAAGGAGCTCATCTTTGGTAATATTGTAAGTGTTGGGGGTAGAGCCCAAACTGGAGCTCATAGAAGCATAGATAATATTTCCACAATGGAAAAGGCTACAGATTCCTTAGCCAAGGCTATAAAGATAACTGATAATCATGAGATAGGCAATGCTTCTAAGACAAGTTTGAGTTCGATATCTAGTGAAGCTAGAAACAAAGCTGTTTCAGGTGTATCGCAAGGAGTCTTCATGAAGGGCATGAGAAACTTGAATTCAGATGCAGTGGGCAATGACAAAAAAACTATAGAAAGAAGAAATGAGGAAAAGGAGACTGAGCTATTGCGATCTGATTTACCTACCTTGAATGATAGTTTGACAGCAGCTAGTACTTCTGTGTCAATGAGGTGGGCAAAGCAAGCAACAACAATATATGAAATGAAGTCACTGTTACTTCAGAGTCCTTTGTCTTCTAATTCAATGGTATGGATTCAAACCTTGAGGTTCCAATCCAAATGAAGCATGTGTTAAAATTCTTGTTTCTTACCTATACTTTTTATTGGCAATAGAGGCCACGAGTGTCATCTGTACGGGATCGTGAACTCCTATCTGCTAAATTGGAGATTGAGAATGCTCCTGTGATAAGAAATAGTCCAGGACTTGCAGCTTCTGTTTTCCGGAATGTTTCCATGTTTAAAAGGTGAGTGTCTTTGGATGTAGATAAGGTGCTGGTATTGTATGCTATTTTTTTAACTTTGTTGTGCCTGGCTAGGAATATAGTTGTCCTCTTTTCCATGGAGACTCGGACTCTGTATAAAAAATAGACCCTGACAATGATTAAGCTTAATTTTGTATATCTTATTTCAGGAGTTATGAACTGATGGAACGCATTCTCAAAGTTTATGTCTATAAGGAAGGAGAGAAGCCTGTATTTCATAATCCTCGGATGAGGGGGATTTATGCTTCAGAAGGATGGTTTATGAAACTAATGGAGGGAAACAAAAAATTTGTTGTGAAGGATCCTAAGAAAGCTCATTTGTTTTATTTACCTTTTAGCTCACAAATGCTAAGGATTGCATTGTCTGGACAAAATTACAATGGAATGAAGGATCTTGAGAGATATCTGAAGAGCTATGTAGAGCTGATTGCAGGAAAATATCGTTTCTGGAACAGAACTGGAGGAGCAGATCATTTTCTTGTTGCTTGTCATGATTGGGTATGCTTCATGGGCATCACTCTAGATCATATTCATAATTTTTTATTTATTTATTTATTTTTATTTTTTTTTATGACCAAAGCTCAACTCCTGATAATATATATGCTGTCTCTTATATGTGGAATTGATTTGTGTTAAGGCTTATGGTCTATAAATAAGCTATATATACCTTTTCTAGGATTGATAGGAAACTTTTTTTGTTTTTTTTTTTTTTAATTATTACAACTATGTACAGAAGTAAAAGGGAGATAGAGAGAGACCACTTAGTTAGCCATAAACCAACCTTCATGGTTTATGGATACCATTTTACACATGGCATCTTTAAGGGAATGATTTCTGCCCATAATTAAATGCACCTGCATTTAATTTTCAGAGTGGAAAATGGAAACTATAAGCTATGTTTTCCTTATTAGACCTTGCAATTTTGGTATTACTGCTTAGAACTGATGTGATTTGAATTTTAGGCCTCCCAAATCACAAGGCAGTACACGAGGAACTGCATTAGGGCTCTTTGCAATGCCAATATTGGTAAAGGCTTCAAACTTGGCAAGGACACTACTCTACCTGTTACTTATATACGATCTATGATGGACCCACTCAAGGATGTTGGAGGCAAACCTGCTTCAGAAAGATCAATTCTTGCCTTCTTTGCAGGGAGTTTACATGGCTATCTTCGACCCTTTCTGCTTCATTACTGGGAAAATAAAGAAGAAGACATGAAAATCTTTGGCCCAATGTCACGTGACATTGAGGGCAAGAGACTTTACAGGGAGTATATGAAAAGCAGCAAGTATTGCATATGTGCCAGGGGTTATGAGGTTCACACACCTAGAGTTGTCGAGTCTATCTTTTATGAGTGTGTGCCTGTTATCATATCAGATAATTATGTGCCTCCTTTCTTTGAGGTATTAAAATGGGAGGAATTTGCAGTGTTTATTCAAGAGAAAGATGTCCCTAATCTGCGAAACATTCTGCTCTCAATCCCCCAGAAGAAGTATGTCGCAATGCATTCAAGAGTTAAAATGGTGCAACAGCATTTCTTTTGGCACAAGAACCCTGTGAAGTATGACTTATTTCATATGATACTGCATTCAATTTGGTACAATAGAGTTGATCAGGTGAGAACCAAATGAAGATTGATAGAGTTTCAAATCTCTCTGGTACTGGAAAACAAGGCAAACTAGTGGCAAGTTCTGTGGATGGTGTAAGAAACCAGATCCACAGAGGCTGGCCAAAGCATGCTCACCATCCATGTAAAATTGTAGACGGTTTGAGCTAACAATGAATCCTTGTATTCAGTTTGATTCCTGTCCTTACGCAGCTCATGATCTTGCTTTTGTTTATTCGTTGTAGTAGTCTTGAAATTTATTTATTTATTTATTTTTTGTGAAAGGGTCTTGCAATGTGTACACTAATATGTGTAGACCAATAATTGTCTAAAATTATTAATTTCGACATTTATTGGAAGAAAAACCTCCAAATCCAACAGTTTTTCAATATTAAAATGATTAATATCGACATTTATTTGAAAAAGATAAGTTATATAAGCAATGAATCACTTACAAAGCAAAGGGAAAACAGAAAAATAAAACTAAAACAAAATATATAGGAAAAGCAAAAAACAAATATTTATTTTATTCATTAATAGTCTTTTTTTTTTTTTTTTTAAATAGATGAACCAACGAAATAGGAAAGGATAAGTATAATTATTATAGTACCTCTTTAAGTCATTTTCATTATTCTCAGTCATAATGGTCATGTTAGTCGTACAACAATTAAACTTCAATTATTTAGGCATGGCGAGACTAATTCATACCTAATTATTACATGTGGTAATAGTGATTTAAACCAACAACTTTTATTATTATTATTATTATTATTATTATTTTTTCACATTAAACAATCTAAAACTTAAACGGAGCAAAGGAAATAGCAGCCCACAAGCTTAAAGCGGTTTCATAACAAGTGAAAATTTTTCTTAGTGGAACTATTTTATACCAAGCCATTAGCAGGATAAAATCATTAATAATTATATGTTTATTTTTTAATTAAGAATCAATTTGTAAGAATAAAATATGTTTTACGTTAAGGTCATTAAATTTAAGAATATATCTTGTAATTTATTAATTTGTTATAATGTTGATTCTAGCAGAACAGAGCTTCATCAAGACAACTAATAGTCCAAAATCTTTGTCATAAATAATTTAAAAGTGATAAAAGATAATAGAAACTTAAAAAAAGTCTTAAAAAGAAAAAAAAAATTATTATTATCATAAAAATAGAAGCCGAGTATGCAAATAAACTTTATTATTATTATTATTATTTGTGGTCGGCTGCGAAAAAAAATGTCAGTTAAATAATATTTTTTTTAAGAAAATAAATAAATAAAACAGTTTTTAAACAAGTTAAAAGAGGATGCTTTTACTGAGCAATAATGGCGGTCTGTGAACAGTGTCAGAATGGAAACTTTTAATATCACAACGAATACAAAATTAAAAATAATTTTATATTTTTCAATGTCTTTCCCAGCAAAAATAAAACGGGAAAGGAAAGTTTTACGAAATTCAATAATTTTTTTGTAGGGTTTGAAAACTAATCTAAAATGTTGTTTACTTTTACATCTTATTCTTAACAGCTTCCTCTGTTTTGGATCCTCCGGAGATCGGTAGTTGGAAAAATCAAGCTCAAGCTGTTGCTCAGGTGAACTATTGACTTTTTTTTTTTTTTTCCCTTTCTTTCATTTATTTTTCTCGGCAACCAAACACGAATTTTGTATTCCACTCGATATTTCTTCCTCTAGCTATTAGTCTTGCTTGTTCGGGGACTGTTCACAGCGAACCAACAATTTATATTCGAAAATTTGAAATGCTTGTAAATAAATGGTAACTGAAATCTAAACTTAGAACTACTGCAAGTCCTGGTTTTTACATTTGTCAACTAAAAAGTTTATAACTTTCAAACTCTTAAATTTGTGGGACTGGATTATTTATATAAAGCAGATTTCTGAGGATAGGATCGTAGCCAAAAGGAAATTCAGGGTTTAGTGCTTGTTTACTGAAAAAGCTCCTTTTTCTTAATATTTTTTTCCATAAATTTCTGTATGCTGGTTCTTGATCATGTTAAACTGATAAAAACATCTACGTGTCTTTTCCCAGTACGCGTGATTAACATTTTTCTTCTGGTTTTGACCGCTGCAATTTGGTATTGCCACAACATACAAACTTTTCATAAAAATAGAATTGCTTTGTCGGTGCTCTCTCTGGAATTCAGGAAACACCGAACTATTTCAAAATTTTCATGTTTACAATTCAAGATGTTGATGCTTGAGATCCTGTAGTTGGGTTTCGATGGTGCATTTTCTGGGTTGTTTATAGTGCAACTGATTATCATAATTCATACCCACCTAAACAAATCCCTATTTTCCCTTACTTTATTTATTTAATTGTCTAACTTTAGTGCTCTTTGGAACTTGTGCAGAACTTGACTGAGTAGTTGAAGTTCTATCTCCTAGTCCCAGAATGAGCAGATGACTTCTGCATCATTAAGTATAGAGTTCGGCATGGAGTACCCTTTTCTTTATTTTCGTAAGCTATGCCATAACAGAACTCGAAGATGGCTTTTTTTGGTTGGGATAGTTGCTGTTACTCATTTACTGTTCCAATCCCTCTTGCTTCCATATGGAAATGCTCTTCTTTCTTTATTGCCAGACCACGATGATCCAACATATGTTAAAAATGAATTCCCGACTGTAGGTTCTTCCACCAAGCCTGTGATGGTTCGCAACCCTCTTACAGTTAATGCTTCGGATTTGATTGACCCATCTGTGATTGTCAGGTTGGAAGGATATGCTGACAAAGTTGAAGCTGGAGGAATTGGATTTGATAGTGGACTCATTGGAAATGAAAGAATTAAGTATAAAGGAAATGGCCTTCATGATACTTCTGAACATGTTGTGGATAGGGACGTAGATAACAGCTATCCTACTAAGGAAGATGGAAGTAAAAGATTTAAGGAGATGAATTTTGCATCAGAAGGAAAAGGCCTTCATAATACTTCTGAAAATGCTGTGGATAAAGATGTAGATAACAATTATCCTACCAAGGAAGTTTTGGGTATGAATGGAAGTTTGGTGTTGGTGAGTGTTGAAAATAAGGAAAGTGGTTCTATTCTAAATAAGGCTGACAAGGACATCGAGCATCAGTTTGTGGAACAACAGATAGTGAAGCCTAATCATAAAGTTTCTTTAGAAAATAATGTAAGTCTGACAGTAAAAAAACGTGAGAGTGACTTTCACACTTCTTTTCAATCCTCTCCTCTTGCGTCATTGCCATCAACTTTAAACGATACCTCTATTTTGAAGACCTTAACTTCTGGAAACAATGTTTCGTCTGGTTTGGCTTCCCAGGAGTTTGATCTGGTAAATTTGGGAAATCATTCTTTGACAATGACTATTCCTGGAATAAAGAAGATGAGGAGTGAAATGCCACCGAAATCAAGAACATCAATACATGAGATGAACCACATACTACTGAGGCACCCACGTTCAATGGTATGATTGTTTGTTTTATTGTCAAGTAATTCCCTTCAACTTTGTAGTATTGCAGGGTGTATAAAGTTCTATTTGATTGTAGAAACCACGACGGTCTTCAGTACGTGACCAGGAAATTGTAGCTGTTAAGAAAGAAATTATGCATGCTCCTAATGCAATAAATGATCAAGAACTTTTTGCTCCTCTATTTCGAAATGTTTCCATGTTTAAAAGGTAAAGACTATTTAATCTATCCTCTCTTTCTTTTATGCATAGTGCAAGAGAAGGCTATAGTAAATGCAAAACAAGTAGGGTAGAGGTCATCATATATGCATAATATTATAAATCATATCTAGTGTAACTTTGTAGAGAAATTGGTTGGAGGAACAACTAGGTCAGGTGCATGAGACAGAAAGCACAGAAACAAGTGGGTAAAGCAGCCTAATTTATTGAGGGATTTCCTTTTAACATTAGCTGACATTCAAGTGCAACCTTTTCTTTTCCCTGTGACTGCCTAATTCCTTGTTCCTGCACTCTGAAGATGAATTGACTATTTGGTTATTCTTTTCAGGAGTTATGAACTCATGGAACGCACTTTTAAAGTCTATGTCTACAGGGATGGGGTGAAACCCATCTTTCATCTGCCAATAATGAAGGGATTATATGCTTCAGAGGGATGGTTTATGAAATTGATGGAGGGAAATAAGCAATTTGTTGTGAAAGACCCCCGGAGAGCTCATCTATTTTATATGCCATTTAGTTCACGTATGCTAGAGTACACCCTTTATGTACGCAACTCTCATAATCGGACAAATCTACGCCAATATTTGAAGGACTACTCAGAAAAAATAGCTGCAAAATATTCTTACTGGAACAGGACTGATGGAGCAGATCACTTTCTTGTTGCTTGCCATGACTGGGTATCCTCTTTATGCATATTTGATGTCTCTTTTTAAACATAGATGTCTTGTATTGTAGGAATTAGCATAAGATTACCACATCATAATGGTTACTTGATCATAAAGGTTTCTATATTTGTTTCCTAAGTTGAGTAGATGCAGTACTTTGGTCCTTTTGAATTTTGTACTTTTAGAATAATGAGACCAAGGTTACAAAGGGAATATCATTACTTGCATCTGCTAAACATTTCAACGGAACATAACTTCTACTTTTAATGTGTGTATAGTTGTATGCATGTACTTGGTGTTATTTTCTACGCGCACAAGTTTAATATGAAGTTCTTTTTGAACTTTCATAGGCTCCTTATGAAACAAGGCATCACATGGAGAGATGCATCAAAGCCCTTTGCAATGCAGATGTAACTCAAGGCTTCAAAATTGGAAGAGATGTCTCCCTTCCAGAAACATATGTCCGGTCTGCAAGGAATCCGCTAAGAGATCTTGGAGGAAAACCTCCATCTAGGAGACATATTCTTGCCTTCTATGCAGGAAATATGCATGGCTATTTACGTCCCATTTTGTTGAAATACTGGAAGGATAAGGACCCTGATATGAAGATCTTTGGTCCAATGCCTCCCGGTGTTGCAAGCAAGATGAATTACATCCAGCACATGAAGAGCAGCAAATACTGTATCTGCCCTAAAGGTTACGAGGTGAACAGTCCACGTATAGTCGAGGCCATATTTTATGAGTGTGTACCTGTGATCATATCTGACAATTTTGTGCCTCCATTTTTCGAGGTTTTGAATTGGGAAGCATTCTCATTAATTATTCCCGAGGAAGACATTCCAAGACTGAAAGACATATTACACTCAGTACCGAAAGAGAAGTATCTTGAGCTGCAACTTGCAGTCAGGAAGGTTCAGAAGCATTTCCTGTGGCATGCTAAACCCTTGAAATATGATCTCTTCCATATGACCCTTCATTCAATTTGGTACAGTAGAGTTCTCCAAACAAAACTCAGATAAGGATGTTAATGTTTCAGTAGTAATGAGGATGTAAAGGTTATAATTAGAAATTCCAGCCTAAAAATAGAATTAGAAATTCCTCCTGTCAAAACTATTTTGTTTTCTTTTTGAATGTGAGAAAAGAACATGTTGATGAACTGTAGTTGGATTTGAACTGTGAGAGAGTTTGTTTTGTATATAATTATTTTGTCTTACCAGTTTCATATTGTAAAATGTTGATCAATATAAAATTGTGATTTTTTTTTTTCTTTTTTGTAAATAATATAATATTATCTTATAAAAATAAAATAGTCTTGCTCTCCATGGTGTCCAAACCCGGCTAAACTTTTATGCAGTCCGAGCCATGATCCATTGGTCTTCTTTATCAATTCCAAATCCCAAATAAAACGAATTTCATAGTTATAGAATTCCTTCTCTTTTGGGAGAAAATCTTCGGTACCATCGTGGTACCACCTCATGCTGTGCAACGTCAAAATATTTATTACCACATGTTTTAACATTTGCCATATATGTTGCTATCTGTTATTTTTTTATTTAAAATTTTTTTAGCTATCTAAAAAAAAAAAAAATTATTGCCATTTCTTACCTTTTTATTTTAAATTTTACAGTTCATAATTAAGTTTTTTATTTTCTTTTTAAAAATTAAATTTTAAAAAACTTTTCTTGCTTGCTTTAGAAAACAACGTTTCATATTCCAAACTGAAATTCTCCTCCATGGTTTTATTTGTCCATTGTTAGCTACGTTTGAGTGTGAAGGTATCCTTCTCTTCTTTCAAAAACTTGCAACCCAAAAAGGATAGTAAGGATTTAGGTTTAGCAAATATGATTCTTTTACAGCTTGATTGGTTTTTTTAAGAGAGGTTAATTGATATTTTTTTGAAAAAATAATGAAATAAAATCATTCATTTAGAGCATAAATTCATCCAAATACGAATAAATTCAAAATTACCTGAGTAGTATTTCAAATCTATCTCAAATCTATCCCATATTTTATTGATGACCCTTTTTGTAGGGGAAAAAAAAGTTAACAAAAAATCAAAAAATTTAAAAAGATGGTAAAGGAAAAGATTTACTTGAGAAAATGAATCTTAAGAGAAGCCTCAAAATATTGAAATCAGATATGAACTCTGATTTGCTAAAGGATTATTTCAAATACCCACACTTTGTTCCCTCTCTTCTCTTGTTCTTCTTAAAACTCCATGACTAGTTTATTTGCTCAAGGCAATAGCAAACCAAAAGTGAAATTCTTCTTTGCTTGATTTTGTTTTCCCTGAACATATTTTTCTTTTCATCTTTGTTATTGTTTTTTATGGCTGTCGAAGTTACAGCACCTTTGCAGAAGAGAAAATGAAAGAGTTTTGATTTTCATTTTCTGTTTTTTTTTCTTTTTTTTTTTTTTTTTAGATAGCTGAAAAAATTTAAAATAAAAAAATAACAGATGCCAACATATGTAAGCAACAAATGTTAAAATATATGCCAATAAACATTTTGATGTTGCACAATGACCTGGTACCACGGTGGTACCGAAGATTTTATCCTCTCTTGGGTAATAGAATTCCCAGCTTAATTATATTTTGCATGCTTAGAACGAGTCCTTTTTGGAAATCAGCCATTATCATTTTTACACGCCAACTTGGTAATGAATCCCAAACACGCCACGTTTTTCTTTCTTTTTCTTTTTTTTTTGAACGTACGCTAAGTATTGAGTGAGTGAGTAATGATTGACTCACAATTAGTGGGTCCCGTTTCGAACACTTTGCTTACTTACAGTTAATACAGCTCGAGGACGCTCCACTCGTCCATTTCCAAGTCCCAAAGTAGTTTGTCCCCCCAGATACATTCACCCACTACTTTTCAAGGCCCAAATTCTGTTTCTCTTTTCTTTTTTTTCTTTTTTTTCACAGTTTTATGAAAGTATTTTATGGCTCTGATTAGGATTCACCCATTTCACGGACTTTGTATTTAACAAATATTTAATAGTTCTATAATTCAGTCCTTATCTCGAAGTAAAACCCAAAAAGAAAAAAAGAAAAGAAAAATCAATTTGCTATAAATTCTACATCATTTCATGCTGCAGTTGGTTGCTGCAAAAGCGAGGTGTGGACTCTGGTGGGCCACCATAACAGATATTGTAAAGAAAAGAAAAGATAATCAACTGGATAACGATCGTCGATTGTTCCATTCCCATCTCATGTCTTTGCTCATTCGGTTGGTGCCATTTCCAACATAATACTCTTCCTTTCCATTTATGTTGATTTAAAGTTTTTCTTTTTCTATTTAAAAATTCAAACTTTCTAGGAAATGGGATCCTACATTCTGGTTACATGTTTTCCCTCTATAAATTGTAATTCGCTTTTAGTCCTGGAAGAATAACCTGTTTCTGGGTTTTGTAAGACTTGAGTCTCTTCTTTGATTGTTTTGGCTTCAAAGTTGGAACTTTGTCAGTGTAATTCAATATCCGATATCTTATGAGTATGTTTGTTACCGTAATGAGTAACATGCTTAAATGTGTGTATATATCAGTATGATTGTAATCTCTCGTGTTTTTCGTTCTGTGCATTTAATTTTCTCATCTGGGTATTTGTTATCTAACTCTAAATTTTGATTGCGATGTTTTGTCATCAAGCTATGTATTTCTGCTCTGAGAAGATGCAATTTTGTTTGTTTGTTTGTTTGTTTGTATATATACATATATATACACACACATCAAATTGTCTATGAATTTGGAAGGTCCTCCAATGGGTGCAATACTGTAATCACACCCTCACCCATTTCCAACATAATTTACAGACTAAAAATAATTTTGAAAGTTTTGAGTGTGTTATTTACACTTCTGTATGCATGTAGTTAATTGGCTGCTGCTTTTCCTTAAATCTTCCTAAAAATATTTTCTTCTGCTCGTAAAGAGTGAAAGGGCATGTTTGAATTTTTTCGTTATCGATAAGTAGTTAAGTAGATGCTCGAGTGCTCAAAAACAATAGAAGACCAGGTTAGAAATTGTTTCTTGGAAGCCGTATTTCCTATAGTTTTTGTTAAAACAGTACACTTTCTTGGAATTTTTCATTTGTCCATGTATTAAAGACACAAAGTTTTTCTTAAAAACAATTTTTAAATACATGAGCAGGCAAGGTTTAGAATGACATTCTATGTTTTTGTTTCCTCATTCCTGTTCAGTAAAAAGAAATAAAGAATTAACTTATTAGTCTTCCAAAATTATCGTCTAAAATCCATTTGTTAATTAGGCTACCCTGTATGGAACCAAAACCACTGTAGATTTCTTGAGAGGATGTTTTTCTTTTCTCTTTTTTGCATGCTTTGCCTTAGAAAGAAGTTGCAACGTTTTTCCCTCAGATTTAAATTTGTGCTTTTGTTTGCGCAATTTCAGGTGGGGAGGAATTAATGGAAGATGTATATATCAAGAATAACATATACGAAATTGCTTCTGCTGTAAGTATCTCGGCCTGCATAATCATGCGCAACTCAATTATGCCTCTAAGTTTTTCTTTGATGATTGCATGTTTAGACATGCCTTTACTTTGTGAATAAAATATGCTTGTGTTTTTCTTTGTTGTTGTTTTAGCTCTCCTTCAAACTTTCTTGATGCATATCAAATACCTATTTGCCTGATTATAAGGCTTTAGATGTTACAAGAGTTTGATGTCAGCTGGGATTTGGGATTGGGGATTAGCATGGGGGATTCATCTTTCTGGTTGGCTATTCGAAAGTAAAATGTAAATTTTTTCATCTATGCAAGCTTTCTATAAGATGATCTTTTATATGTTCAAATTACAATTGTTGGCATCCTTATTAGTTCTAATGGCGGTCCTCGTATATATCAGGCCCATGGTGATGCTGTGAGGTATACAAACATTCTTATCACCAATCGTAAACTCTTCTCGTCAATGGATGATTTTTTCACGCGTCTCTTGACAATGGCTAGTTATATAGGTCATAGATTTACTCAATTTATTGGTAAGTTATTTGATGTTTGAATGCTGATGTTGATGTATTTTCTTGATGCCAAATTGCATCAAATATTCTTTTGAGATGAAAGAAGTATGATGTGGTTCATTTGAATTCTTCAATCATCTAATTCCAAGGACTTAATTGTTTCTTGTGGCCATGACGCTTTTATTGCAGAGGGCCTTGTATTCAGAGATCTTAATAGACGCTCAGGAAATGTGGTAGTCCATTGTACTGAAGAACATCCAACATCTCTTAGACACAGCAATTCTAAAGGTTTCTCAAAAGGCTGTTCTTCATCATCCAAACCTTACGTTGATGGTACATCCTTCACAAATGATGAAACAAGAATCACAGACTCTGAGGAAGAATTGATTATATATACAAGCTCTGAGATTGTAATAACCAACATCAGCCATGCAGCCTCCTCTTTCATTTTTTACGGGTAACAGTATGCTTTTCAATAAGCTTTTATGGGATACCAATCTAATGCCAAAGCAGCTCTTATTTTACTCTTTTGTCATCTGGTTGTAGGCTGTCTTTCCCTATAACTGGTTTACGGTTTGCCTGGAGGTTGGCAACGTTCTCCTGGAGATTTTCTTTCTCTTACATTAGATGTGCTCAAGTTCATCTTTATAGGTAAAAGAAATAGGTTTGAACCATTAAACTGATGGATTTATAAGGCGTTGAGTGTTTTCAGTGACTTCATTCAGATTATATGCCATCCATACTTCTACCATTGTAAATGCTTTGCTTTTTACGTTCATAAATTGATTAATTTGACTTCTCACGTGTCATTGATAAAGTCATTTTCATCTTTGCGTCTTCAGCATCACATCTCGATTACAGAAAACTTTGCGTGGGTCTTCTGATGATATCGGGTGGTTGCAGCACACTCCTGGAATGCCTCCTGTGGAAGATGGTACAGCAAGGTTTTTGGAATTGCTTGCAGAAATAAGGTATTAGGCTTATTATGAATTCTTTTTATCCATTTTTAAAAAGAGATACAATTTTATCCAGTGGTTTAATTGATTATGTATTTACTTCTATGCCAACCTTATGACATGTTGTCAATGATCTTCCTTCAGGAAGGGAAAGCACACACTCCCCAACTCATTTGTTTATCTACTAATTCCAGGTAATGGAAGTTTTCGATTATGCTCATGTTCTGTTCAGTCAACAGCTAACATTAGTAATTCCCGCCTAATAAAAGCTTTCCTTTGAACAGGCCTCTTTAGCAATCACGGTCCACTATACTTTGTTGGCACTAAGAGATTCTTTTCGAAGATGGGTCTAGCTTGCCATATTGCGAAAATTCACAGTGAGGTATTAAATGATTTCACTCTAATTATTTAGACTGATAAGATTGTGGCAAATTGAGCTAAGCATGGTGAAAATTTTCCTAGCAACACCTAGTTTTCTCTTTTATTTTCTTTCAAGTCTAGTAATATTCAAGCTATTTTCATCTAGATTACCTTTTTTTCTTAAGGCATCTGTAGAACACAATGCATGGGAAATCAAGCAGTACATCGAGGAGCTTTACTGGGGATCTGGCAAGCCTGTGATGCTACTAGGCCACAGCAAAGGTGGGGTTGATGCTGCAGCTGCATTGTCAATGTACTGGACAGATTTGAAAGAAAAAGTTGCTGGTTTAGCACTGGTACAGAGCCCCTATGGTGGCACCCCTTTAGCTTCTGACATTCTTCGCAAAGGCCAGATTGCTGATAAGGAAACCCGGAGAATCATGGAGCTTTTAATATGCAAGTTAATTAAGGTAACAACGAAATCTGTTTTGCTCAAGCATTGGTTCTTTAATTAAATCTCATTGTCATTTTAGTCTCTCATTTTCGACTTAAAAGAAAGTGTTTCATAATGCTCGCATATTATAGGGTGACATACGGGCGTTGGAGGATCTTACATATGATAAGCGAAAGGAATTCATCATGAAGTATAAACTTCCAGATCAAATCCCTCTCATCTCCTTCCACACAGAAACAAGCATTGCTCCTGGAGTCATTGCAACAATGACACACATAGCTCAGGCAGAACTTCCCTGGCTTCCCCTTCTAAAATTCAGAAGTGAGGAGGAATCAGATAGTTTCCTTCAAGCAGGACACCAGGTGCCTGTGGTGATACCTTTGTCTGCTGCCATGGCTGTGTGTGCACTGCACTTACAGCTCCGGTATGGTGAGAAGAGTGATGGATTAGTAACAAGCCGCGACGCTGAAGTTCCAGGCTCTATCGTGGTCAGACCTGATCGGAAGCTTGATCATGCCTGGATGGTTTATTCATCCAAAAAGAATCCTAGTGAGGCAGATGCTTGCGAAATGTGTGAGGCTCTTTTGACTCTGCTTGTGGAGATTGGAAGAGTGATGCAAGAAAGAAAGGAAAAAAGCAGGGAAGTTTTCCTTACTTGAGAAGAAACAAGCGAAATTTTACTATACATTTGTTGTTCACTGTAAAGAGTAAAACACAAGCAAATGATCGACAACAAAATTTTGGCATTTAACTGAGACTGTTCCATTCTTGTTGAACTGCTTTTGAGGTTTTTTATGTGTGAAGGAGACATTGACAGAATGTTCAACCAACAAGTTTGTATTATCTTTTTCCACAAGTGAAAACATTTTTCAAAAAAAAAAAATGTGTGGTTCTCGGTGAATGGGCCTTCAGTGGGGACCTATGAGGCCCATATTTGGAATTGCATTATTGGGCTAAACTCGATACCCTGTACAAAATATGTGGTGAAGAAACCAAAAGTACCATTTTTTTGTTTTCGGTGATTAATACAAATTACAAAATATGGTACGAGCATGAAGCTTCCTGCGTCAAACAAAAAAAAAAAAAAAAAAGGCAGTGCATATAAAAGATGTGATGTTAATAACTCTGATAGACTATCATGATTCATCAATGAGACCCCTCAAAGCCGGACATATATGATTAATAATGCCAAATGCATGTACGCCATTTGATCATCAAGTACCTATTTATGTGATTATAAATATTGGGTCCCATTAAAGCATTGCACCTATTATCAAAAATGGTAAACTGGACAAGGTTTTGCAGAGCTTTAACTTTGAGCAGTGATATTATAGTGGCTCCAAGAAAGCACAGCCTTTATTGTGAACCATTGAACCCTCATATGGGCCATCCTCGTACTTATTTCAAAAGCCCATCAATTGTCTTGATTGATGATAAGTCCAATTCATTTTATTTTGTGGGCCTAGTTGTTGTTCCTAGCCCTTTAACTATCAAAGCCTTAATCTTCTTCAAGGGACGTAACCACTCATTAAGACTTGAAAGCCAACAATTTCAGGAAAATAAATTGAAATTAAGAATTGAAAATGATAATTGAATGGACATGAGCGGCTTGAAAAGGTAAACCATAGTGAATTACTTGCCTTTTCTTGTATAATATCAGAGACAACCCATTAAATATATAAATTAAGCTTAACTATCATATGAAGTTTATAGATCATGGAGTTGTATTTTTCAAATGCTAAATGCCAATTAAGTACCAGCAATCATTTATTGGTGATTGGATGGTACAGATCTGTTGAATTGCAAGAGATATAATCTATGATTGTGTCTCAAACTGATAGATCATTTAAATTTTTTTTATTTTTTTTTCCTTTTGTTCATCAATTAATAGTTATGTGAATCCATAAGTGATCATGAAATTCACATAAAAAAGTTTGTAAAGTCCAAAATCTGTATACCAAAATTATAAAAAATAAAAAATAAAAATAAAAAGAAGGAGGAGGAGGAGGAAAATTGATAGTTTGGAAGCATTAATACCCCCTTCTAGTACTATTCAAGATTTATTTTTCTATTTAATTATCTAAAATTTTACCTTAAAAATTGGACCTGCGATAAGATGGGTATAAAAACTTTGGTCCATGTACTTCTTGCCATGTTACATATGCATGATTGCTAAAACCTAGGTAGCAGGAAAATAACTTTATGCTAAATAAAAATGAAAGCAAAAAAGATAAAAAAATATAATGTGCCATGCATTTCTAATTAAAACTAACAGAAACCCCAATAACTTATAAGTATGGGTGACACATGGCATGCATGTGAATGAGGTATATAGATGTATATTATTTATAAAGAGAGAGCATTTATAGAATTTTGATTGTCAATATAAAAAACAAGTGTAAAGTTGGCTTCACATATTTATTACATTAAATGTAATTGGGTCCCTCTCTCCTGGCAATCTGGTCCTCAAATTATGCTTTGCAATCGCCATCTGCATTAATGTCTTCCAAATGATTTCTTATTTTTTCGTTTCTGGGCTCCCAAACGCTCCTTCCTCTCTTCAAGCCCATACAGAAAATAATAATGAAAAAAAAAATGAAAAATGGGTTTCCAATTATCAATTGAAACTTCTTATGGAAACTTCTAATGAACACCGCATACATATATGTGGGTGTTTATGTCCCTCTCTGTCCATCTCTATAGATACATTTAAATGCATGTACATATATTAATTCATCATACATGCATACATACATCTACACATATATAAATGCACACCTAAAAATTTACTGGTACAATATATTAAGGGAAATAGTTTTAAGTGATTGGTATAATTTGACAGTTCAGGATAAAAAAATGTCATTCATTTTCATGTACAAGTACAAACGTGAATTGATTTACAAAAAAAAAAAGTATAAACTTGATTTGTCTAGCTAATTAACCCAAATCTTATATTTATCAGAAAAAGAAAAAATAAAAAAGTGATGAATATTAAATTGACTTTGAAGGGGTAGCTACAGTGATATAAAAAAAGTGTTAAAAAGTAGAAAATTTTCCAGCATACTTCATCCCTGGAGCAATTAATAATTCCATTAGTTTTACACCTAAAGTAATAAATAAGAGAGCTTCATGGAATAGTAAATTAACAACCAAAAAGTGCCAAAGAAGGAATAATCTGCAAGCAAAAGAAGATGACCTGCTATATAGGTCAAACTTATATTCTCCATTCTGGCAAGCCCTAGCTAGATTAATGTATATACAAGGACGAGGTAGATCAACAAGCCATCAATCAATGTTGTCCCTTAAATAAACCCCATTTTCAGTAGTACGAATTCCTCAACAGTGAATACATATACATAATTATATATGTGTAATCACACTGAAGGATGATTTTCTTGGAGAAGAAGGTACTTGAGGGTGTCAGATAAGTTATTAATTTCTCTATGTGTATATATATCCATCAACAAATTAAACCATCAGATTTTTCTTCATTAGTTTTGATGAAAAATTTCTCAAAATACGTTGAAACATGAAAAATGCAATATTTGGCGTTAATTCCAACCATTGAGAGAGCTAATTTATTATTTGAATTATCCAAATCATAAAACCTTACTAACTTGGATTGTTGAGATCAATGATTAGCTTCTTTCTTTCCTCTTATATGATTAATATATACTTATTTCCTTTTCGAGTCATATAAAATTGACTTCCTTATTTAATTTACCCATAATTTACAGAGAGAGCTAAGGTTTACGGAAAAATTATTTTAATTAATCTGATAATTGATCTATTTGACCATATATAACACAATAAAAATGTGCAAGCTTTTTGGCCGTGGAAAAAAAAAATTAGGGTACCGCTGCAGCCATTTTGGGACCCCCAATACAGATATTCCAATTTAGTGATCATATAGCTTTTGGACAGCTCATGTTATTGTACTTTTCATCTTATTCTTTTAAACTTTTTGTTTAGAATTGAAACAACATGGCAGAAATTAATCAACAATATTAGGATTAATTAGTAAGTCTTATTGAGTAAGAGAAGCTATATATGTACCAGTATTTTTATTTTTCCCTCTTTGATTAATCTAACTCATTAATTAAAACCATATATATATATATAGATATATCCATTATACAAATGATATATTTTTGTTTTTTTAATTAAAAAAATTCAAAAGGCCCGGTTGAATAATTTGCTTTTGAAATAATAATATTGTCTCTGTACGTACTTGAAAAAAAAAAAAAAAAGCCACGTAAAAGCAAATTTCTATATATATATACAAGTGGTCATAAATGACTTTTAAAACTCATCTTATGAAAATAGGAATTATTTATATATTATATATGTATGCCCTACAAGTTTTTGACTCATCACGTTTATTGAACCTTGTAACACTGCCACTTTCTTCATCGTAAAGTAATTCAAATATTAATTAACATGCGTTGTACACTATGTTTAAAAATCAGTTTGTGTTTTGTTTTTATTTGGTCCTCCTAATAATAAAAGAAACTCAATTGGATTTAATGTACAAATAAAATTCCTTTTTTATTTTTTTGGCAGACAAAAGTTACTTTATGCTTTCAAAAAAATAATAATAATAAATAAATAAATAAAATTATGCATATAGATTTCGGTCAATAATAGTTGCTGATAGCTCAAATTCAACTCTCTATTACTTGACCGACTTATATATTCCTTCTTCTTTTTTTTTTTTTTTTTTTCGTTTTAAGGAACGAGATTTTATAACAATGACTCGAGTGGTTCTTTTAATGATCAAAATATGGTTGTAAATATTAATTATACAATCTCTCACTCTCTCTCTCTCTCTCTCTCTCTCTCTAAGCCAAATGATTGAATAATTCCAAACTTTGGTGACCCATATAGGCAGAATCCTAGATTTTCTTTTCTTTTTAATTTTTATTTTAGATGTAGGAAAAATATCACTGAGCAATCATATGAATAATTAAACAAGTCACTTGCATTATAATTTTTGCAACCCCTTTATGGAACTCTGATATATTAGACCAACCCAGAAGTAGCAAAGGCATATTTTGTCTGATTATTATTGTATTCAATTAAATTATAAAACACAAACAAATCCCCTACTTTTTTTTTTTCCCGAGTGATGATATCAAATAATCTGTTTCTTACCGATCCGTTTTCTGAGATAAACAATAATAATATAAAATTCTGGAGAAGAAAAAGAATGGAAATGGAATATCCATCTTTTTCTGGGGAAGAAAAACTTCTAGTTCCTGCTTCGGTTGAATTATATAAATATAAATATATAGTTACATTATCCTCTGATTGGACAATTGATGAATCTCAATTTAGCTCTTTCTCAAGCTGGGACCAAATGAGTAAATGCCCATGACATCAATAATGAACTTCAGAAATCCTATCACTGTTAACTGTAACCTTTTTTTTTTCAATAAATTTTTCTTCTTGGCCTGAAGTTTGTTTTCCCCAAATAAAAACAAACATGAAATTTGTGCAAAAACATGAAAAATGTAATGGGCTTATTAGATTGGAAAAAGATGGTTTTGGAGGATATGAGTGGGAAGAAGGAGAGGAATAGATATGGGACAGAGGTGAAAATGCGAGGAAAAACATCTTTCTTCTATTCTCTACTGGTCTAGTAGGTCAATCGGTATAATGGCTATTGTAATCCTTATTGTCCCAGATGGATTTGCTGTGCTGTACCGTGCTGTGCTCCGCCAGCTGTATATGACCCTCCTTGACACACTCTAAAGCTTAAAATTTACTACTCTTACCTTCTCTCTCTTCTCTTTCTCTTTCTTTCTATATTTATAAATATGAACTGTATCTTTTTATTTTTGGTAATAAAATATCAACTGTATCCATATATATGTATTATATGTATTTGCATACCAAATACCACCAATGACAAAATAATAATATTATTAAAATGACATTGTAAATGAGGGTTCATAAAGATATGATGATAACGACGCGTTAAAAGGCAAAGCCAGGGCAGGCCAGTCGTGTGGGGGTCACTCTAATAGACAAACCCCACGTTTCCCTTCTCTACCCCAATTCCCTACCCCTTATATTTCCCACCTTCATCACTGCCTTTCTTCTTCTACTACTAACCCTCTCTCTTCCTTCTTCTTCATTTTCTTTCTCTCTTTCTTTCTCTCAAATCAAATACTAATACTACTATTACATACTGTTCTTCACTCCTTATAAAGACTGTTTGCCGTGTCACGTAAAAAGAGTCCAAAACCAAAAAAAAATAAACTTGGTTTTGTGAGAACATTGTGTTTTCTGTCCTTTTTTTTTTTTTTTTTTTTAATGAAAATGTTGCCAACTGAAGCACCAATATCTCCAATGGCTGACCCACCTAACTCGGAGGCCGAGTCAAGTGCCAACTCGTTTTCCTCTTCCCAATCTCCATCTCCATCTTCACCTTCCTCATCTTCTGGGTTATCACCGTGTCTGCCAAAGTCGTCCGTCTCAAACATACTACCAAACCAGAAGCAGGGGAAGCAGCAGGGGAGCTTCCCTGATGAAGAAGATCGGAAAAGGGTAAAGAGAGGCAGGGACAACAACAGTAGACACCCGGTTTACAGAGGGGTCCGAATGCGGACCTGGGGCAAATGGGTATCCGAAATCCGCGAGCCCAGGAAGAAGAATCGGATCTGGCTCGGTACTTTCTCTACCCCTGAAATGGCGGCGCGTGCCCACGACGTGGCGGCACTGAGCATCAAGGGAAGCTCTGCCATTCTCAACTTCCCCGAACTCGCCGCCTTGCTTCCTCGACCCGCTTCAAACTCCCCTAGAGATGTTCAAACCGCGGCTGCTAAAGCCGCTTCAATGGAGGTTTTCAACCCAGCAACAACCTCCACATCCACATCAACATCATCATCGTCATCATCATTGTCGCAGTCATCGTCATCATCATCACTGGCAACGATATCGTCGTGGAGTAACGACGTGTCGTGCTCGACACCAGAGGAACTGAGCGAGATAGTGGAACTGCCGAGTCTGGGAACGAGCTATGAGTCAGCAGTAGAAGCAGCGGCAGGGAACGAGTTCGTGTTTCCAGCAGATGAATCAGTGGAAGAAGGATGGTTATATAAGTACTATAATGATCAGCAGCAGAGCTTTGAAGAAGAAGATTATTATTACTACGGATGCTTTAGGGATCAAATATCGATGATAGATGAGACAGAGTGTGGAATACGAATACCCTCCTCTGCTTTTGACTCTTTATTGTGGCAACATTAAAATCACCCACGTCTTGGCTATTTTGGCGTTTTGGCATTTTCGCTGCCTGTGTGCTCTTTTTTCCACCTCCTTTATTTTTATTTTTATTTTTTAACTTTTTTTTTATTTGTTTTCCTTTTTCTTTTTTCAATTTGTGAGCCAAGCCCCCTTTTCAATTTTTCTTTTTCTTTTTCTTTTTTTTTTTCAAAGGGGATATAAAAAATACGTTTCTTGGTTCTCAAGGTGTTACTGTTACCACTAGTGTTCTGATCTTTTTCCTCCTTCTCTTTCTTCTTCTCCATAATCCTCACACGGAAAAAAGTGGTTAAATTTTTGTAATTGCTACTTGCTATTTCATCTGAAAAGTTACTTGGAATATATATGTGGTTATTTAGCTCTCTGTCAGAATTAAATGGATTAAAGTATGTTTTAAGAGTTTGAGATGTAAAAAGTGTCGTTTTCTGTCTTTTCTTCTTTCTTTCTTTCTTTTCTTTTCTCTTTTTTTTTTTTTTTTTTTTTTTCTCTCTAGTAAGGTTCATTATTGTTTCTGATATTTTTTTATATATGCAATCTGTTTAATGTGTGTTATAAAATTGAACATTGAAGCAATTAAAGCTTCGTTTGATCTTTTCAGACCACCTCTAAATAAGAAAATCAATTTAGCCAAATGGATGGGTGTTCAATTTTCGAGACGTTCAGTCTTGACTCTCTGGAGTTATTTACCAAAAACCAAAAAAAAAAAAAAAATGGTTAAAATCTCCGGAATTTATTACTGATAAAAATAGAACCTAATGTTGTAATCATTAATAAAGTATCTTTAGGAGAAGAAAAAAAACATATTTATATTATTAAGAACTAATTAAAATATATAATATTACACACAATGGACTTAAACTTGAGAAAAAAAAAATATATATATATATATATTAGTCAGATGAGAAATCACTGGATTCTTTTAGTGTTTTGTTGGTTGTTAGCCTTAAAAGTAAAGGTCGTCCACGTGTGCGTGTGCCTATATGTGTGGTTCATTGAGATTGTGTCTCCAAACCCGATTTTGCAAAATCTAATAGAAAATTGACTCTGTTTTATAAGCATCATCAAAGAAAAAATTGAAATTGAGAAAACATGAAGACTTTGTTTACAGGAATATATGTATTTAGTTAATCACTTAGTCCAAACAAATCAATAATTAAACTCTAATGCAGAGAATATCCATATTATGCAAGGCTTTTATATTGAGCAATTTGGCCATGTTGTTCCATTTTTAAGGATGTATTATATTTTTTTGGCTCATGACTCATGCACAGGGAAAAATCACATAAACAAATTGGAAAAATATGTTGCAACAGATGAATAATATGGATGCATATGAGTCCAGTCTATTTAAGCATAATATATATGTTTATATTTATAAATTTATAGACTGTGATCAAAATTAATTTTAGATAGATGGGGTTGATTTTCTTTGTAATTATAAAGCGATTAATTAATTGTCTGTGGGGGGGGGGGGGCTTATTCCAGTGACAGTTGCATTTCAACCACCGTATAAGCAGGGGGGTCTTGTGCTCTGACATTTGTGTAATATATATTTTTATATACAACTCTCTTCTTGCTTTAATTGCGTTTACATTCCACATTTTCCCCTGCAATTTTATAACATACATGAATAGTGGGGTTCTCTCTAAATCTGTGGATTAATTATATAGAGGAAGATGAGTTTTTGAAGGAAAACAATTAAGAAATACATAAAAGTTTAATTACGGCTGTTGACCCCCTATATGTATATATCTATAGAATATGATCTTCCTTGTAGGGTTTTGTTAAGATTTTCCTAGTCATTGATAGGTCCTCCTGAATTTGAGGCTCTTAAATAGACCAAAATGGTCGTTTGCATTTATTTGCTTGAACTGTTGTTCAAATGGCAAGGGGGAAATTAACTGCCTATGTTATCAAACGAATATTTTTAAATTTTACATTTATAAATAATTAAAAGCAGCAGTATTTTTATAGTTGGACAAGGCGAACCTATAAGCAGAAAGACAAAAAAGAAAAGAAATAATAATAATAATAATAAAGAAAAACCGTTGTGTGGATTTTGTAGTCAGTTTATTCAATAAACCATTAGTGAGGAAGAACACATTGATTTTGTTTGGTAAAGCATGGAATAAGATTTTTGACATTGATGTCATGAGATTTTTTATTGAATATAAACAAAGTAGAAGAAGTGCCTTTGGTACACTAAGATGGCAAGAACCACTGTAATAATTCAAAATTTTTGGTTTGAAGTCTAGAAAAATTATTATTGAAAGATATGTATCTTTTTCTTCTTTTTGATTAAAGCAGGCATTTTCCTAGCATTTAATAAATAAATAAATAAATAAAAGAAGAAGAAAATATTGAAAGAGCAGCAACCACATTTCATTTGTTAAGAACGTAAAGAAATTTCCTCAATCACATAATTAATAAGTAGTTTCATTCTTTCCAACAGTATATGTTTATATATATTTATGAAATTAAAAAGCCCCTTTTGATCCCAAAGTTTTGAATTACCATGGCCATGGATAAGATGTGAGGGTCCATTAAGTATGAGATACAGTACTACCTTCTTTTCTTCTTTTTTTATTTTTATTTTATTTTTATTTTTTTTATTATTATTTTTAAATGAGAAATAGTACTACTAAGTGGTGAACATACTGAAAATGACATGCCCAATAGAAAGTCCATATTTAGTCTCTATATTACTCTTTACGTCAAAACCCCACAACCCCAGAATTCCTGGTATTTGCACACATAATTAGACATCCCTATTCCAAGCTAGCTTAGCTTCTCCAAATCAAGCCCATGTTAAGTTTGTCAATTAACTTTTTTGCTTTGCTTACTCACTTTGAAAACCCAAAATCATTGACAAGGGACTAGGAGGGTCTTGGAAAATAGTACTCTATATAATACAAATTAAGAAAACTGATCAAGAATCCCCTCATCCCCAATTAAAAATTTCCATTTGGTTTTCACACGTCGTAATACAGAGAATAATTTGATTAAAATTTAAGTCAAACCTCCGTGACCCCAGCACGTAGCTGGAGGATGTGAGAGCAAAGCAAATTAAGGACCCACTTCTTTGATTACTGTCTTTGTCTTCTAACTAAGATTTTTTTTTAATATATGCAACATTATTATTTGCACAATATAATATATATTAAAATTTTGATTTTACGTGGTTGGAAATTGAAAGTCCTTTTGAAGGTAGCAATGAGATTGATTTGGTTTTAATTTAAAATCAATGGACCTATTATCGATGAGCTATATAATTATGTACCACACTGCTTCTTTTTTTTTTTGCTAACAGTACCACACTGCTTTTTTCACTTTCTTCTTTTCGAGGCATATTTCATTTTATTATATGAGTTTCCCACATTTTGCCTCAATATGCAATCTTCTGTTGATACCCTCCAAATTGAAATAATGTCCTTTGAAGCTAACCTTGCAATAAGATTGATTTGATTTAATTTAACATTTAGTCATCGATTATATAATTGAAGTACCACACTTTGTATATTTTTCATTAATATTATGATTTTTGGCCTGCATATATGATCTTTCTTTTATGTATTGTTGATTGTTGTTAGGGAAAAATATAAAAAAATAATTATTTATCTTTTATTGGTCAAATTTATAAATAAATAATAATTTAATTTGATATTAGAGTTAAAAAATAAAATCTGATAATGACCAAAAAAACTCAAAAAGCCAATCTTACCTACAAGGTAAATGTTAAAGAAAAATATAAAAAAGTTCATGGTTTACTTCCTAATAATTTAAATTTTAAAAAAATAATTATTTAACTATTTTACATCAGTTAATTTGTATAGAATCCTCCATCGTATATATCAATTAATAAAAAAATACGAAGAATATCTGTGGACTGGATTATTATTCATGATCATATAAAATAAAGTACAATTATATATATATATATATATATATAATTTTGATATAACAAAGGACATATAGAGAAAATTATAAGGTATAACTATCCACTGAGATTTAATAACTGTAAATGTTATATGACATAATCCTTCTTTATAAAATTTTTATTATATCATTTTTGTATATATATATAATAAAATATATACATACCTTAATTATGATTGCTAGATCACATGACTATAACCCACTGGTACATTTAAATGTAGTGTGACTGGATATGTTCTCAAAATCTCCACAACGAGAATGTGCACGCATTTTATAAAAAAAAATTATACATATACAATAACTCAAGTAAGAATATTTTTAATATTTTAAATTAAAAATAATCTGATTAAATTATTTGAAACTGTTAGATTAAATATATTTGATATGACAACTAATTATGAATTACTTTAAATCAAGAATATCACCTAAGCGAGACTCTTTATTGTGTGTGTGTGTGTGTGTGTGTGTGTGTGTGTGTGGTGATAAAAAATAAATGTTGTGGTAAGATTTTAATTTGGCTGCGAAATCGATATATTAATTAATTATTTGGGTGTGGCAGAGAAGCCCGCGAAATCGATATATTAATTAATTATTTGGGTGTGGCAGAGAAGCCCGCCAATGGTATTTACCAAAATGCAGCATTTGCTTCGGAGAAATGAAGGCGTTCAGACTCGCCACTAATAGAAATTATAAATTGCTTTTCTGCGAGTTGTAGTAATCAGTCACACTTGCAATTTAATTCGAAATTTGACCTCTAATTTGTTTACTAAAACAGAATTAATTGGGAACCCCACCTTTTAAGGATTAGGGCAAGCTGCTGTACCTGTATTTTACACATTCCTCATATAATTTTTATACATATCCACATAATATTAATTTAATCTCCCAAAGCACCTCTAGATTTTATAATTAATAAACATAATGCATGGTTATTGGCATGTTATGCATCACCCATAATCACCAGCACTTTAGATATATTGTAGACTCGTTTTGATGGAAAAATCCACATCTGCTTTAATTCTAATTAACTTTGCCTAGATTAAATAAATAATTAAAAAAGGTAGCTTCTTGGCAATTGACTTGGTAGCATATTATATGTGAAATAGTACGATAAATTAAATAGAAAAAAGAAGCCTCTAGCTTTTACACTTTAGCTATCTTGGATGTGAAGTCTATATGTAGAATATGTACTGTTTTTTAATTAAAAACATAGACAAAAATTAATATTGTAAGGACATTTTGATTTCTGCAGATTCTAAGCCAAGCTAACGAATTCCTTATTTCCCAGCTAAACATATGCAATAGACCATCGTACAAATATACAGATCATAAAATATTTTATATTACTTACTGTGATTTGGGGTCAATGGCTAGGCTAGAACAAAAAAATAATCAACTAAATGGGACTGAAAAATAGATTAGAAATTAACAATTAATGTTTGCTTTAAAATTAGGTGTTTGCCAATTTGAGACACACCCAGATTACATATAAAAACACACCAAGCAACAAGGGAAATTAATCATATATATGTAATCGAAATAGAGATCGATGGCTTTTTGTTTTCTATGTACAACCATTTTTTATTACCAAAATAAAAAATCTTTAGCAAGTGGTTGGGATTTTTCAGGAAAACAATAATATATAATAATATATATATATATATATATTGGATGGGCAACATAATAATTGGCAATGGGTAGGAGTCTGTGTCATAGCTTGCGTTTGAACCCCAACAAAATCTGATTCGGCTGCTTACAAATTTACAAGAAGGTTGGTGTGTTGAGGGCCAAGAGATCATGGACTACACTAGATTTTGCTTCATTTGATGGAGATCCAGATGGTGTGTAGAGCCACCCTGCCACATCTTTCCAAAAGCCATGTTTTTTAATATAGATTACAAAGGTTACCATTTCTCTCTTTTTTGCTGAAAAAAACAGAAAGAAAAGAAAAGAAAATCATACTGTAAGCATAATCGATCCAGATTTTAAAATTTGATATACTATTAACAGTTTATATTTTATTAATTCTATGAAAATTCACAAACTATTCAATCAATCAATGGTTCCTATCGTCCTTTCCCATATATACATATATAAAATTCATATTAAAATTCAAATGAAATTTATCAAGAATGGAACTCATAATTTCTACAAATAAGTGTAATGGGTCGACTATTTCTTTCCATTTGATCAAATTGATCCACCCCTTGGGTGTAGGTTACCAATTCTCTCCCAATTATATAAATATATATACGATATATATATTCCCCTCAAGCTCAAAACAAAGCACTGTACGTGGTAAGGAGGAATCGGAAGGAATCGGAATTTGGGCCCTCTTATTGCACATTCGTATAAGACAAACAATGCGTTAACAACAGTACTGTTTAGTCCTTTTTGTTTTGTTTTGTTTCTTGTTTCTTTTTTAAGGTAAAACACCTCCATCCTAATCTCTCTAAAAACACTTGGAAACAAATTGGTCGTTAAATTGATTTCATTTCTTTCTCTTCAAATTATTGGTTAAATTACAATTTATAATGTTTGTCATTTTATAAGCAGATTAGACTTTAAGTGGGGATCAATAATTAATTAGTAGTGGAGGATTCTTATAGCATGAAAAGAAAGCTAATAATAAAATTCTTATTCCATAGTCGTAATAAGTCCAAGCAGAAAAACCATATACCTTTTTATTTATCGAGCTCTTTAGCAACAATATGACTTGGGATTTTGACATATATGCGCTCTGTCTTTTGATACATGTATATATTGGATAATGATAGATGCATCGTAAAAGATACATAGACCAATTAAGATGATCTTCTCCACTAAAAAATGTCGATACATATTAACTATATTTATATAGTTTTAGTGGTCATTAATCAAAATCATTTAAAGGAGTGGAATTGCAATCGGAGGGCTTCTCAACAGCCTTATACAAGAATTATGTGCCCCAGCAATTGATCATAGGTCATCTATCAAGCTCCACGATCTGTTACTTTTAGAGGGAGAATAATAATTTCAATGTGGTCCTATTATATATTATAATTAATTATATATTCAGTGGATATGCAGCAAGATTCTTAGCTACATACTTCTTCATCAGAATCTTCACAATATACGCGGTTTCCATATGCTTTTAATAATTTTTTTTATATTAATTGTTATGATTAGTTAAAATTAATTTATTGATGTTAATTATAGTCTTAACATTAGTATTACACCATGTAGTTGAAGCATTCAATGCAGCTAATGATCAACAAAATAGGCACTACTTCATTAGATGGAGGAGAGAAGGTTGGTTGAACTAAGATTTTACACATATAGGCCCCAATAATTTTTTTTATTTATTTGATGATGATCAGAATGAGTTTATTATTTTTTGTTTTTAAAAAAACAAGGGTCGACCAAAACAATACAATGCCATACTAGTTTATTTGAAATTATGTAATAACCATATCAATTTGGTGCATTTTATGTATAGACAATAGAGGGCAATTGTTTTAATTACGAGTATCAAATAAACGCCCTAGTAATTAAATTACTGTACTGAAAAGAAATTTACTTTTTGTATTTTGTGTCGGAAAAAAGTGAAAGTAAAGGCTAATATTAATTGTTTTTGGTGGCTGAAATGTTACATGCAGATGGATGGTTCTTAATGACTATTTTAACCATATTGAACCACATGAATTAATGAGGCTACAGAAAATTATATTTCATGCTTAATCCCCTTTATTCCATATTGACATCTCAACTAAAATATGTATCCATTTATTTGATAAATAATATCCGAAGAACTAATAAATGTCCAAAACTCTATCATATATATTGCGAAGGAGTAGTCAAGCCCCAAATAGGCAAAGCGTATTACTGCCAAGAGCATAAAAAGGGTATAAAGTGAAAACGTGTAGTAGTTTCCTTGTTAGTTCTCTATCAATGACTAGCTTAGCTATATCCAAATATCCCATCAAACTTTGTTGGTAGTTTCACAGGTTTCAAATTAAAGTATAGGGTAATAATGATCATATGTAAAGAAATTAAGCAGAAACCATTAGGTTTAGCATCTTAAGAACCTTTTTATAGTTTATCGTATCTTTTCTTCGCTGCCAAAACCACCTCCAGCAAACCATTATCCGAAATGTGTAACCATTTAAAATGAGATTGATATATAATGGATTTTTTTAATTAATTTTTATTATTTATATGCATGTTGATGTCTTACAAATATATTGTAGATGATTAAAGTTGAATTTTATGACTGTTTTTGGAGATGGTTTAAATGAAGTAATTCCAAAAGGAGGAAAAAGGGAAAGGAGCAAATATTGAGTAGTGGAACCCATGCTTTTGCTCGGACTCTTTCTGAAGGCTCTCCAAACTTCGGTCTCACCTTTTTTGATGAATAAGCTTTGGTCTCACTTGAAAACAAAACAAAATAAAACTGCGTCTTATATATAAATATATATTTTTTTCCTCCTTTGGCCCACCTCAGAATGGACAAAATTAATGAAACATCTATTCCTGTTTCCAAAGTAGATAGAATCATTAGCTTTTAATCATGACAATTTGATTTTAACTAAGCTACTATCAATATCCCAAAGTCTACAGCCTCCTTTTATGTAGGAACCTCAGTATCTATAACTATAACAATTTATGCTCTTCAGAAATAGCCTAATACTCCCCCCATTTCCGCTGCTATCAAATTATATATGTATGTAAATTATATTTTGCTACTATGGTCGTTGAAGTGCGCATATGGTGCAGATCAATGTTTAATTATATATAATTTGAAGGCAAAATACATGTAACACCTTAGAGATTACATATAATTTAGCATCGACCCAATTACAATATGCATGTCGATGCCTATGATAGTATATCTGCATATATATATATATATATATACATATAAACAGATAGTCATCCCAGGACAAGTTGATCAATGTTATTGCGAACCACCATTAATCAGCGGGTGAGTTCTATCATTTCTTGCACAATGGAAAAGAACATGAAAGAGACTGGGATAGAGAATGAAAAGTTGAAAGAAAATTAAAATATGCTCCCAAAATTCGAAAAAAAGAAAAAAATCATTGAAGAATTGAAAGTAAAAAAGAATTCCCTGTTTACATACATGCTCTGTATCTTTGACTTATGAAGCTGAGAGAGTTCGTCTATGATGATTTCTTGACCATTACATTAGCAATTTGGCATCCAACATTTAACGACAACTGGGCATATAGAAGCTGTCCACTTTTTCACCAACAAAATTCATTAATTAATAACCATTCATACTATCCAACTAGTAAACGTGTTTCATGAAGTACCAAATTTAATCCAGAAACAACTTAATCACACTCTTTTTTTTTTATTATTAATTTTGAGAGTGCTTCATCACTTTGCTTCCCATGTATAACCAATTGGACATAACCAATTGGACATACTTTTATCACCTTTCTAAACGTCAGATCAATTAGTTAACTAATTCATCGTTCTTATATATAAATAAATTAATAGACCAGATAACTTTACGCAAGCATAAATTTATTTTTATTTTTCAAATATATATATATATATATTTAAATTTCTCTCTTGTACCTGTAATTTAAACAAAATATGATACATAATCAGTGTGTGTATATATATAGAGAGAGAGGGGGAGAGAGAGAGAGATGTGATTTACATTTCCAGCTACTCTAGTTTTTCATTTGACCAGAAAAATCATGATATGATTGCTACATCCCAAATAGATGATTATCGGTGTGATAATCATATGATCAAAACTGAAAACAGTCCCAATCTTTTTACATGCAAACTATTTCAAAAGATGAAAAAGCAAATACGGAAGGGCAAAAAAAAAAAAGAAAAAGAAGGAAAAGCAAATAATCCAAAGTATAATGATTGGATGTTATTAATTAAATATTAGAAGCGATAAATCCAAGTGATTGTTTACTGACTGTGTGCTTACGTTTATGATGACTAAGCTATCTAAAGGAATCAGAAAATATTTGTCAGATTAATTGCGAACATTATCATTTGTTGATGTCCTTCATGCATTGGTGCTTTATGATGTGTAGTCTTCCTTCTAATTCTATGGAATGGATCACTAAACTTTTCACTAATTTGGTCCATTTTCTTATGGGGATTTTATATATCAAGAAAATTAATAATTCCTACTTCAGTCTTGTCAAGTGTAGTTTCTATTTATGTTTTTAAAAGTATTTTTTGATTAAGTTATTTTCTATTTATTTTAATTAAAAATATATTTAAAAATCAGAAATATTTTTTTAAAAATTATTAAAACATATGTAGAAATGACATAGAATTTAAATTTTTTATTTTTAATCCTATGAGCCCCACTAATTAAAAAGGTTCGGTGGCGGATGTTGCTTTTTAATTGACTTGGAGCTTTCCAATTTGCCCCTAGATATGTCAGCTTTTTTGTCCCTATAGGCTATTGAAATGGAACCGAACACGATTGAGCTTCTTTTTCAACCCAAATAGATTGTATTAAACTGCCATCGCAAACTAATAAAGAAAACTATTCAACCCAAATAGATTGTATTAAATTGCCATCGCAAACGAATAAAGAGAAACATGAAACATTATTGAAAGTAGAGGATTTCTAACCATTGTCAGTAAAAACAAAACGAATTCGTGGTCATATTTCAAATAAACCAGACCGATCCGAAGCAATTTGAAGTTCACCTTTTTACCCAAACCCATTTTTGTTTATATCTTTTTGAAGCCACCCTTTTCAAAGATCAAGGTCTTAATTACTAATTAAACTTCTATTGCTGTTTGTCTAACATTAAATCTCCACCAACACCTATAAGCCAAAAACACCCAAATTCCAAATCAGGATCAAAAGAAAGAAATAATTAAAAAAAAAATTAAATACATAACATTTAAATTTGTGAGCGTAGATAAGCTAGGTCACGTGGGTCACGTGCCCAACTTATCATTATTATTATTATTTCCAATTTGGTAAAGGAGCGAGGAGAGGCCGCGCCGTTGGCGGAGGAATCGTGCGGATAAGCTGTCAGTGTCCAACCAAAGCAAAAATGCTGGTGGTGGCCGTGACGGTGGTGACAAAACAAAATAAAAAAAAATTAAAAGATAATGGGGACAGTGACCAATAAACAGCGACTGTCGGCATGGGCAGGTCACAGCACGTGCACGATTTCAATCTCTCTGACTCTCTCTATAGTAACGGGTCAGTGCTGTTGCTTCACTTGAGGTAGAAAAATACTGACCCCTAGACTGCAGCAAGCCACGTTGGAGAGACTTGTAGAGTTAAAAACACCCTTGGGTCCCACTTCTTATTTTCCCTTTCCCTTTGTTTTTTTTTTTTTTTTTTTTTTGGTTTTTGTTTTTTTCCTCCTATAATTTTTAATTTTCAAAATTTGCGGCTATCAATAAAATATCCATTACTTTTGGAAGAACCGGTTTGACAAACCGTTGACTTTTTTTCCTTCTTTGGTTGAGGGTCCTATTTTTGTCTGGGTTGGCCCAATTTGGAGTTTTCGGTTTAGGATTAGATGGAGTAATTAGTCTTTTATATGTTTCTATGGGCTTGATTATCTTGTGGGTTTATTTTAAAGCCCATATTAATTTTTGATAATCATGATTAGCTTCCTCTTCATGCAACTGACAAGCCATTACTGTTCAAAAAAAAGTTAAACAGTAATCATATTCTACGCCTTTTTCCTCTACAAATTAAAACCATTGATCAAAACAAATTTGTGGTCCTCTTTATCATTTTTTTCAGAATTGGTCGGTTAGAAAATAATAATTAAAAATAAAATAAAATCAAAATTGGAATACAATCACGCAGCCCATGGGTTGGACATGATAGAAATTTTATAATTTTATATTAGGATACACAAGAATCGATAGCCTTGCATGCACGGAAATGAGGTTGCTTTGTCAAGGCGAGTTGATCACCTTTCCATCGTTTGCTAATGGAGAATATTTCTTCACTTCATATATGTTCCTCGATTCATCATTTCCTTTCAGGAAATTTTTCTCATAATAAAGGGAAAATATGCAAAGTTGTATGATAAATACATCACGGCGACTACAAAAGGGTAATAAATTATTATGAACTTTTTTTCTCTGTCCATTTAGAAAACATACAAAATTTCATGTGCGTTCATGGGTCCCGGATTAAACACACCAAACCGAAAGAGAAAATGAAACCCTTTTTAACATGTCCCAAATATTTCTTTTTTTGGCGGCTATACATTAATAACTATATATATATATATATATTATAATTTTGAAAAAATTTATAAAAACATATATTGTTCTACTGTATATCTTGTAGTCCCACCATTTTGCAGGAAGACCACTAGTTAGAAAGGTACGAAACCAATCTAGGTAGCTAGCTAGCTAATTGGAAAAAGCATCTTTGTGTTCGTATATAAAAAATTATATTGGGCTGGTGGGGGGTTACGGATGGATTTGGACAAGGAATTTTATATATAATGATGGTTTTTAATATTTAAGAGAATAATGATGTAAGAAAAAGATTCTGATACATGGACTTTGCAAGCCAAGCAGGGTCACATATAACGTGAAGTTTAATGGGTTGACAATGAACAATTTGTCTGTTGGAGAGCAAAGAAAAATGTGGCCAAATTTATACTACTCTTTGATCTTTTCTCTTTTCCTCTAATCTATCAATTATATATTACTTGCCCACTGGAACAGATCGACAATCAAAGATTATGTTTCTTGTGATTTCAAGGACCAATGATGTGGACGCACCAAAAAGTTGCGTTCATGGCCATTCATACTAGACCCCATCTCTCTTCTTCTTCTTCTTCGTCTTTCACTTTCTTCTTCATCCATCAAAAGTATTTCTGATCCAAATGTTGCGTTGAATTTTGTTTAAACTTTTTTTTTTTTTTGCCTGCCATTGTATACTATTAAGAAGAATGATGTCGATCGATTGTGATGTATTAAAAAAATGATCTTTTATTTTTTCTAAAATAATAATTAATTATCTATTATTGAGTATGTTATATAAACAATCTATTTGACATGTATAACATATATTATCATTTGATATTATTATTAATTAATAGCTAATTTTATAAGTGTATGAACTATTTAATGTCAAGTCGTTTTCATAATGCAGTTCTTAAAAAGGTGATGAATAATGATAACCAACTTAAAATGATATTTAATTGGTTAAAGTATTATTGATTTTATTTAGTACATTGGATAAAGAACGTAATTAATATTATCCCATGATAAAAATGGATTTCATCTTTTCTGAATAAAGTAATTTCTTATTGTCGTTAGTGGATGAAGAAGAAGCAGAAGAAAGTGTTGATGGGCTGGAGTCACCTAACAAGGTGATTAATGGGACCCATCAAATTTTGCCGCATCCATTATTAAAGCAGTGGGTCCCCTAGAATTCACCAACGGGATATTGCCGACTTGCGCAACACCCATTTTAGACTCATTACATTGTGACCAGATAACCGAACGTAATCATAGGAGAAGAAATTAAAAAAATAAATAAGTAACGTGGCAATGAAACATCAATGAACGTGTCAGTCTATGGAAGCCTTGTGAGATTGACGTGGTCAAAGTCTGACCCAGAAGTCCACGCTACAAGTGGCAGTAAAAGGTATGGCGGTGTGTGTCGATTACGGTGGGGAGCAGCGCAGGGGGGACCTCGACGATTGCGGCGTTGACAGTCAATAGTCCACGCTTTCTCTCTCGGTCGCACGTGATTCAAATTTAAACCCACGTGTGGACCTTTGTTTTTTCTTTTATACCTACATTATCATGTTGTATACGGTCCTTACCTTTCCATTATCACCCAAAAAGAAAAATTATGTCCAACAAAAAAAGAACAACAAAATCGCTTTAGATTCTTTGTAATGAGAATTCCCTTTTCTTTCTTTTCCATATCTCGGTTCATGTACCAAAGTTATAAGAGAAAAAAAGAGAAAAACAAAAAAAATTTCTTTTGGATTTTTTCTAAAGTGACAATTACAACATAATTATCAAAGCGTTAACAATTTATGATGAAAAAGCTTTTGACATAGTTTTCGCGTGTGTTATATTTGTTTGTATGGTTGTATTAATTTACTTTTTGCTAATGTATTTATAAAGGAGAAAATAGTTATAGGAAAGTTCGAGGACTTGTAGTTGGCAATGTCTTCAAACACCCTTTATAATATATCGTATTCCAATAAGAATAATGTTGGTGGGTTTTCAGAAAAAGAATGATGTAGGTGTGGATATTTAGAATAAACTTTATTGGTCGTATAATAACCCGGACTTGTAAAAATCGAATGGCAATATGAGTAATTTAAGTTAAAAGTTGTTCTTGAGAGTTTATGTTATAATACCCTTGGCCAGAAGAAAAATGATATAAGAAAAAATAATTGAAGATTAGGAATGGTGTCACTATCGAAGAGATTAGCGTTAAACATAGCAAATAGAGACTGAAAATGATTTTGGCAGTTTTTCAAGAATTTGGAAGATTAAATAAAAGCACCAACGAAGAAAGATTGGTCGTAGGTTGCATGGCAATTCCATCAACGTCCTCAGACTCATGGGAGACAGGAACTGATCCTCCATGTGAGAGTCAATTCAAAGCTCAGGGAAAAAAAATAAATAAATAAAATTATTACATAGATATAACAAAAGTCGGTTAAAACCATCACTATCTCCAGCACAGGCCAATTTGTTCATCTTCCATGTCCTTGCCTTAAGAAAAAACAGTAATTTTGCTCCACAAGCTAGTACCTTCTGGATGTCAGATATTTTGCTTTGGATTATATGCACCGCACACACATTCGTATGAATGATGAAACAGTGACCAAAGCATGGACAAAAAAACAGAGGGTAAAAAGGGTGGTTGTGGCCAGAAACTCCAATGTTGACCCACCCAATAAGGATTCGATTTTACAAAAAATTTGGATTGGGTTTAAAGTTTTGGGTGTGTCAGTTCCACACGGAGGTTTTGAAGATTAGACTTTGAAATTATTATTCCTTTTGATCTTTTGGACACAAGTAAGAAGAAAAACAGAGGTCCGACGACCTAAAACTCATTGGATTGACAGCTTTTTTGGTCACTTTTATGTGTGGATTTAGTGGGAGTAGGATAAAAATAGATAGGAAATCAATCTTACATAGGCTAGGTCGGCAGTATAATGAAGGGATTAGGTGGAATGGAAATTCTATGGAGTTATGTCAAAGAAAGCTGGGTGTTAAATGAGAGCAGGGTCATGGAAGTCGATGTAACCTTTTTAATTCACTTTTATTCACTGCTTGTTGGGTATCCCTCTGCTTTAACAGAAAGAGACCTGCCTACCACACTATATTCAATATCATTCACTTGTCGTTGTTCTTGTTGTTTTCTCGGTCTCATTTATTTATTTATTTTTTTTGGGAGTTATTAGATGTCAAATATGCCCGACCATAGTGCAATTTCTAGTTGAGGACCTCAAGATTTTGGCAACAATTCGAAGTTGAGCTTATATGTATTAGGGAATCTAATTAGTTTGGGCTTTCAAGTTGCACTTCAATTGGACTTGGGCTCAAAAAATAACAGGAAAAAGATGAAGCCCAGATCCAATGAGATGAACTCTTAACTTCTCTGACTTTTGGGGCTGCAGTTTTTGTCTGCCCAGATCCAATGAAACGAACTCTTAACTTCTCTGAAGCCTAGTTAGATCTGGGGCATCAGTTTTTTCCTTTATTGGAATCCTTATTTGGGAGAACAGATAGGAGAATTTCTGAAGCTGGAATAGAGGGGGATCATACCTATTTGGACAAAAATTATATACTGTTCACGGCATCAAAATGAGATTTATATGCCTGGACTCTTCAGATATAACTCCTTTGAAATTAAACTTGTCATAGACTTAGAAAATAGTGTTCATAGGATTAAGCTCATATATATATCTCCTCTCAGACCAAACAAAAGCAACGAGGAAAGTAGAAACAAGTTACAAACTGACGGTGGGCTTTTATTCCTTTCCAACATGGGCCTAATGTCACATATATTCCTAGAGAAAGAAACTCAGCCCAATGGATATAGTCGGATTGGTAATAGTGGATCTTTAGGCGTTGCTTATTTTGGACCCCATAGAGAATAGAGACGGACAAGGAAGAACATTAATAGAAGAGGCCGAAAATAACTAGAAGCCTCTGTATCCGACTAGAATCTCTCAGAAGTGGCCGAGTACCAGAAAATACCGAAATTCTCTTTTAAATATTCCTCCTCCTTTATAAACCATGAACCTGTCTTCCAGTTCATCATCAAGAATTGGTCACAAAAAAAAAAAAGGTTTCTGTTCATATTCTCATCAACGCTCCAGTCTCGAATCTTTGTTTTTGACACCAAGTTTTTAAAAATCCCCGCAAAAAACAAAAACATGTCTCTCATTCCAACATTCCTTGGTGGAAACAATGTCTTTGATCCCTTTTGGGATCCATTCCAAGGCTTCCCCTTCAACAACAATGCCATTGTCAATGCTCCTTCTTCTTCTTCGGCTCGTGAAACCTCTGCTTTCGTCAACTCCCGTGTCGACTGGAAGGAGACCCCTGAGGCTCACGTTTTCAAGGCCGACCTTCCCGGGCTGAGAAAGGAAGAGGTGAAAGTTGAAGTTGAAGATGGCAGAGTGCTGCAGATCAGTGGAGAGAGGAGCAAGGAACAAGAGGAGAAGAATGACAAATGGCATCGGATCGAGAGGAGCAGCGGGAAGTTTCTGCGTCGGTTTAGGCTGCCGGAGAATGCCAAGATGGATCAAGTAAAGGCAAGCATGGAGAATGGGGTGCTAACTGTGACTGTTCCAAAGGAGGAGGAGAAGAAGCCTGAAGTTAAGGCAATTGAGATTTCTGGCTGATTTTTAAAAGTTTCTTCAAACGCTCAAATTGGTTTTTCCTACCAAGCAGTAATGTATAATGTTTTATGTTGAATTTTGTTCGTGAATGTGTGTCGAAAGTGTGTTGTAAGTGATGTTCGAATGTTTTTAAAATGCAATTAAACTAAACAAATTTTATATTACACATATATATATATATATATATATGTATATGTAGCCTCAAATTCCATTTCAATTAGATATATAGAAAGCAAGATAAACCCATGTATGCTTAATTCAAGCATTCTCATTAGATATCCAGATGGAAATAAATGCATAAGCGAACAGTAATAAAGCTGAACTCATTTGAATCCAACGAAATGCGGTTTTTGGAAATAGCTCTTGGCTTGGACCACATTGTTTGCTCGGACACCTGAGTGTAAAAGGTCTATTGCCTGCCCAAGCCTATATGTGCTTCACTTTCATTTTGGGCTCTTGTTTTGAATTTCAGTTTTTCCCGTTTCATTTGGTCCAATGTGAGCCACAGCAAAATGCTTAGGATACTAAATTTTTTAAGGATAAGAACACAACAATATTATATTCCAGAAATATTATATATATATATGTATGTACAGTTGTCCTAAATCTTCTTCATCATGGGACGGGAGAGCTTGAATGGCAAAAGTTCAAACTAATAAAATAATAAATATTATTAATTAATGTTTGTTTTTTATTTTTTTGATGAGTAATTAATTGTTGTTTGTTACGGTATACATTTCTAAACCCGAACTGACAACCGCCAAATGAATGACCTTTTATGAAAACGCGCAATCAATGGGATTTTGTCCAAGTGGCCTATGTGGGATTGATGACAAAATCTTCGTTAGACAGAGTCCCCCAATTAATGTTAAAATCGAAAATACTAAATTACATGTGTTTTTTTCTCAATGGAACCCCGACACACACACCTGACAGACCTTCCAAATGCTCTACAGACTGACGTAACCTTGCACTTGCTGGCCTTCTGCTCCTTCTCCCTCTTTCCAACCCCTATTGAACAAGAAAATTGAAGCACTGTATAGCATCCCATAAATATAAGTTTTTTGGGTTTTCTTTTCTGTGTCAGGTTTATTTTGGGAAAAAATTGTATATAATTAGATTAGGGTTTAGAAGTAGAGATGGGTTGGAAATTGCAATGAATGGCAATGACCAAAACAACAGGCTAATTTGGTTTATTTGAGAAGCTTTACCTTGTCAACTCTATCTATAAGAAGCCTTACCTCGTCAACTCTATTAACCTATTGCTATTTCATCATTCTACCACTTGACCAAACGCTCTCACAATTGAACATATTTATCATATCTTCAAATCTAAGGTTATACATCACTTCAAAAGGAAATCTTTGAGAGAATAAATCATACTTATTACAACACATAATTCCATTTTATTATCATTTGTCATAAAAATAAAAATAAAACAAGATTGGATTTTTCTTTTTGGATTGTAATAAAAACTATGAATAGAAGATGAGTTAAAATACATTTCAAAATAAATTAAAAAAAAATATTACATCTTTTCCGATAGATATAATCTTATGCTGACTCATCCACTAATCAAAGAACACAGCCAATAGAAAAGGAGTTTAAATGGGGATGACAAAGAGACAACCTATTTTGTTTTATTATTATTATTTTTTCTCACTTTACGGTTGAAAATATTCTAATTATTTATTTATTCAAATAAAACTCTCATTACTACTATTCTCTTTTCTTACTCGGACCAACCACCTAACTTCTCCTTCAATTCAAACCCTTTTCGGTTTTCTCTCTCAGTTTTTTCTGTAACCAAGCATAAAGCAAAAGCTTTGTGCCAAAAAAGCTGTTTCTTTTTTTTTTTTTTCCCCCTCTTTTTCTGTGTCTGGGGCATTCTGTGTCTTTGTCATTACATATTGGTTCTTTCTTAAAGGTCAAGCAAGAATAAATCACTACCCCTCTCTCTCTCTCTCTCTCTAAATTTTTATTTTCTCTCTCATAACACAGAGGGGAAGTGACCCACCATAATTCAAAAGCAATGGCTAATATATTAAGGGACAGAGTATTTGGGAGTTCCAGGAGACACCAACGCCAACCCACCCAAACCACCATGCCCGTTTACCCAGTCGAAGACGTGCCCTCTCCGTTCGGCGACCTGGGCTTGAATATTTCCAACTCGGAGCTCCGAGAAACCGCTTACGAGATCTTAGTCGGGGCTTGCCGGAGCTCCGGTGGAAAGCCGTTGACTTATATACCTCAGTCCGAGAGGACCGACCGGGCGGCTGTGGCGCCGAATCCGTCTCCGTCGCTTCAGAGGTCACTGACTTCGACAGCAGCGAGTAGGGTGAAGAAGGCTCTTGGGTTGAAGCCATCGTCCAATTCGAGGAAGCAGAATGAGGGTGAAAATCAGGGGAGGACAAAGCGGTCGGTCACGGTTGGAGAGATGATTAGAGTCCAGATGAGAGTGACGGAACAGACTGATACGAGGATTAGGCGAGCCCTCTTGAGGGTTGCGGCTGGTCAGGTTTGTGTGAGCTTGAGAGTTTTTTCGAAGAGTAGCAAGTGAATGCTTTTTTCTCTTAATTTAATTATGTGGGTTCTGTTTGGTGGATGAGAAAATATCCAGGAACTGAAAGGAAAATGAAAAGTTTGAATTCTGAAAAAAATTGAATCTTTTAGTATGCTAGAAGATACTAGATATCAGTTCAGTGATGAATAATAAAAAAATGACCTTAATTTTAACTTATAGCAAAGACATCTTGACTTTGTTTTTAGCACATTTTATAATAATTAGTTTTAATTGGAATTATCACACTCTAAATCTATCTATTTTTCTCTTTCTGTAGAGAAAAGAATTGAACTTTTTTGATTATGAGAGTTAAGTTTTACCTGTGCATTGCACTTCACTGAATGATTAGATTCTTGATTTGTTTCTGCTTATTTTTAGCTTGGAAGACGCATTGAGTCCATGGTTCTGCCCCTGGAGTTGCTACAACAGTTTAAGTCTTCAGATTTTGCCAATCAACAAGAGAATGAAGCTTGGCAGAGGAGGAATTTGAAGATTCTTGAAGCCGGATTGCTTTTGCATCCTTATGTCCCACTGGATAAGACAGACACTAATACCAAAAGGCTCCAGCAAATCATCCAAGGGGCCTTAGAAAAACCAATAGAGACCGGAAGGAACAGTGAAACAATTCAAGTCCTTCGCAGTGTTGTTATGTCTCTTTCTTGCAGATCATTTGATGGTTCAATTTCTGAGACATGTCACTGGGCAGATGGAGTCCCATTGAACCTCAAACTTTATCAGATGCTCCTGGAATCATGTTTTGATGTGAATGACGAAACATGTGTCATTGAAGAGGTTGATGAGGTTTTAGAACTCCTGAAGAAAACCTGGGTAATCCTGGGGATAAACCAAATGCTACATGATCTTTGTTTCTCATGGGTTTTATTTCACCGTTATGTTACAGTTGGCCAAATAGAGAATGACCTTCTTATGGCTTCTACTAATCTCCTGGCAGAGGTTGAAAAAGATGCCAAACCTGCAAAAGATCCAATCTACTCCAAGATTTTAAGTTCTACACTAAGTTCTATGGTGGACTGGGCTGAGAAAAGGCTCCTTTCTTACCGAGATATTTTCCACAGTGATAATATTGAATCGTTGCAAAGCATTGTTTACCTGGCGGTATTAGCGGCAAAGATATTGGTAGAAGAAATTCCTCAGAGGAAGAGAAAAGAAGTTGATGCGGGTTACGATAGAGTTGAGAAATACATAAGATCATCACTGCGGATTGCTTTTGCTCAGGCAAGTTTAGTTGTTTAAGCAATCTCATTAGATATTATTAGGTATTACATTTTGGAAGTTCTGCTGATAACTATGATTCTAAGGTATCTATAATAGAAACCCATTAATGTATGCTGTTTTGGTCAATAACCTTTTTAATGGTTTTTAATGCCGCTAAAAGATTTGGAAGGATTTATTATCTTTGGAAAATTTAACCCGTTGTGAACATTTCTGTAAATGCCACCAAACCAACCCATTGGTATAAAGTATGATATTTCTTTTTAAGTCTAGTTATTTCCAGTGGTATCTTTCCTTTTCTAGAATCTTTTCTTCCCTACAAATTGTTCTTTGTAATATTTTATTTATCATTATCTTCAGTTGTACAATATACTTTTTACTTCTTTTTGGTAAAATGCCGTATTAAATCTGTTTTGGCTTCTTGGCTGCACTTGGTCAAAGAATTGTGGTATGATAAGTCTTAGTGTTAGGAATTTTTCTGTTTATCTCTTTTTTTGGTAAATTACTTCTCTGTTTCTTTAGTGGAAATGCGGGATGATGACTATTTGTATATATTGTATCAGTCACCTTTTATTCCCAGTTTATATAAAAAAATACTCTAGTATAATTTCTCAAGTTGGCCTGTCATTTTGACTTTTTCTATTTAAAGTATTTTCTCATGGTTCTATTTGATCCTTCTTAAGGCAGAAACTGGAAAAGGTGAAGTCCAAAAGGCGACTATCGAAGAACCAAAATAATCGTCTACCTGTTCTTTCCATTCTTGCACAAGACGCTAGTGAACTGGCATTTAGTGAGAAAGCGATATTTAGTCCTGTATTTAAGAGATGGCACCCTCTTGCAGCAGGTGTTGGAGTAGCTACCCTTCATTCTTGTTATGGGAATGAGTTAAAGCAATTTGTTGCTGGTATTAGTGAGTTGACACCTAGTACCATAGAAGTGCTAAGAGCTGCTGACAAATTGGAGAAAGATCTGGTGCAGATTGCTGTTGAAGATTCAGTGGATAGTGATGATGGTGGGAAATCTGTCATAAGAGAGATGCTTCCATACGAGGCTGAAGCTGTCATTGCCAATCTGGTGAAGGCTTGGATAAAAACAAGAGTGGACAGACTGAAGGAATGGGTTGACAGGAATCTGCAACAAGAGGTATGTGATGTCAAATACTTGTTCAGTATCTAGTCTAGATCCATGGGATTAAAATGGTATTATTTGATTTGATTAAGCTGAAAATCATACTAAGTTTCAACATTTAACCTTAATTCTTGTTCCTACCTTTTGATGCTAGTTTTACGTGGCATGTCCTTTACTCGAACCTAATGATTGGTGTGAATCACTTATTTTTCCATTTGAATTTCAGTGTGTGTAAGAATATACTCAAGCCACAATATTCAATCTATTGCCTTTCTCAATCTAGACTTAAATTTTACTGTGTAGTTCCAGTTGCACAACTTTTTCTTTACTGTTTCTACTGGTAAAATCTGAAACTTATTCTTTTACTAGTTGTGTATAATCTAACTTTGTGAACATCTTTTTAATAGGTATGGAATCCACATGCAAATAAAGAGCATTTTGCCCCTTCAGCTGTTGAAGTTCTACGTATAATAGATGAAACTTTGGAAGCATTCTTTATGTTGCCAATACCTATGCATTCAATCGTGCTTCCTGAATTGATGAATGGTCTTGACAGATGTGTCCAACACTATGTATTACAGATCAAGTCTGGCTGTGGTGTGTATATTGAATTAGCTTGCAAAAAACTGATTTATTAACTTATTAGGTTACTAATCTTCATAATGACCACCCATTGTCCTCTTGTGCAGGGACCCCAAGTACTTTTATTCCTACAATGCCTTCTTTGACAAGATGCTCAGCAGGATCTAAATTTCATGGTGTGTTCAAGAAGAAGGAAAAGTCACAGATAAGTCAACGGAGGAAATCTCAGGCTGGCGCAACAACAGGGGATAACTCCTTTGGGATAGCACAACTCTGTGTCCGCATTAATACTTTACAGATTATTCGAATGGAGTTGGGAGTTTTTGAGAAGAGGGCGATTGCAAATATTGGGAGTTTGGAATCCAACCATGTGGACAATATTGCAAATGGGTGGGGCAAAATGTTTGAGCTTTCAGCATCTGCTTGTGTGGAAGGAATCCAACAAATATGTGAGGCAACAGCGTACAAGATCATCTTCCATGATCTAAGTCATGTCCTTTGGGATGGTTTATATGTTGGAGAAGTTTCAACTTCTAGAATCGAGCCTTTTCTTCAGGAACTCGAGCAGTATTTGGAGATTATTTCATCAACAGTTCATGACAGGGTTAGAACACGTTTTATCACCGACGTAATGAGAGCTTCTTTTGATGGGTTCCTGTTGATTTTGCTTGCCGGAGGTCCTTCTCGGGCTTTCACTCAACATGATTCTGATATCATAGAGGAGGACTTTAAGTTTCTTACAGAGCTTTTCTGGTCCAATGGGGATGGGTTGCCGTTGGAGTTAATTGATAAGTTTTCAACCATAGTTAAAAATGTCCTTCCACTGTATCATACAGATACTGAGAGCTTAATTGAACAATTCAAATGTGTCACTCTGGAGAACTATGGATCTTCCGCTAAATCCAGGCTTCCATTGCCTCAAACTACAGGTCAGTGGAATCCAACCGAACCAAACACACTTCTTCGTGTTTTATGCTATCGAAATGATGAGGCTGCTGCTAAGTTTCTTAAGAAGAACTACAACTTGCCTAAGAAACTATAACTACTTTCTGGCTTGAAAATTGATGATAAATTAATGATAAGTTTCTGGCGCGGTATATATACTGACAAACTGAAGATATACTGAGAAAATTTAATAACCTGCTTTGTTAATATAGAAAGTTTTTTTTTTTTTTTTTTTTTTTTTTTTGGTTGTTGTTGTTGTTTGGATGTTGGAGACAATTTATATTAGCAGCGTTGACAAAAGGGATGATTTGGCTTTAGATATGTCTAACATTCATATACAAATAATGAAGAGAATTATTCTTTTTTGTTTGTTTGTTTGTTTGTTTGTTTTGTGCAAGCAGTTTGAATCTGTTATAATTTACATATTTCGATGCTTAAATGAAAAAAGTCTTAATTTATTTTTGTAGTTACATTTTATGTCCGGCTAATTGGGAATCAATTTGACATGATTATCTGGACTTCCAACGCATCTGTACTAAACAAAATTGAAATTTTGGAAGTTCTTCATGCTAATTGATAAAACATTACGTTATCATTAATTTTGGTTCTCCACTACACATCTTATTTTAAAGGAATTTTTAGGTTTTATTTCGATCTCTCTCGCTCAATATATATATATATATATATATATATTTGTTTGGGTGGTGTTAGCAAAAGAGTTACAAACTCATTTGGCTGGACAATCCGTAAATAATCAAACTTGCAAATCGCAAATAAGTTGCAGCAAGGCTACAAACTCATTATGTCATTGTTGTGATTGATTAGGAGCCGAAGCAACTTAACCAAAATTTTTGAGTTTTTCCTTTTTCCATTTTTGTACCTAACAATGTGTTAAAAATCACATCGTGAAAAAAAAAATTGAAAAAAAAGAAAAGTACACAAGATCCTGATATGAGCCTGTAAAATCAATGTCGATAATTATCATCTTTATAAAGAAATGATCGCCGCTATGCCTACACCAATCACTCTCTAAAGGCCCTGATTAATATGTATGAATTTGACTCAGAGATTTGCACATTATGAAGGGATAGATGATTTTCAGTGCCAAGGATTCTTCTTCTTTGTTCTGCTTCCTCTGCTAGTCGCTAGTCACTGAGCTTGTTTTCCGCCAAGACAGGGTCAAACCCAAGGACACAACATGTACAATATTGGGGAAGAATAGCATAAATGCATACCAATTTAGATTTCACTCAGCTAAGGAACCACTTACCAGGTTGCACCAAATTAAGTTGTACCCCTTATAACGACTTCTGTTTGCAAATTATATTAACTTATTTAAAAAGACCAAAGTTAGCAAGAAGAATAACTCTTCGGGATCAAGTAGACTCAAGCTTCATCCACTCCATCCCTTTGTTGGGCTGGAGGCTACTAGAGCTACAAGTACTGCAATTAAAGCAAAACACACTACCCTGGAAAAGAAATAGTACACAAATTTCAAATATCAACTCTTAAATTTATTATATCTTAAATATATTAAAAGAACCAAATACAAAGTGAAAACTTATGGGCCAACCGACAGAACAAGTGTGACAGCTACTTTAAACATTCTTGGAGAGAGACCCCTTTGATATAATATACAAGAGCCACCACATGGATAATTATGAAAAGCTACAATGGAAAATAAGTAAAGGTCACATACTAACATGAGACAAAAAGAAAATTCACAAGGTCAATTATAACAACACTAGTCATTGGTCCATTACAAAAAAGCCAAATTTATAGTAAAAAAACATATATTATTGTAGAAAGCTTACGAAGGAGGCAAAATTTTCCGATGTCATCACTGCATGGAATCTAACTACAGGTACTAATGCAAAAGAACCTAAGTCAGAAGGTAAGTTGCCACTGAAGCCAAAGCTCAAAACGTACGCGAGCCGTAAAAACACATACAGTTTCCACTGCAGAGGAATGTTTAAAGAGTTAAATATAATGCAATAGCTTACAAGTATTAGCACAATTGGGGAACACCAATAGCAGAAAGTTCCCTTTTTTCTAAACGAAAAATAAGGGTTCCATTACGAAGATGATATGTAGAAAAATTTAAGGTACCCACCACCAAATGGTTATTGCTGTCAAGGTCAATCCTGGGTAAACAGTACCACCGATCACATGGCTGAGAGGATACTTTAGTGAAACAAATTCAGAGAACATTAATGCTTACAATCTACCAGGAAGAAAACTCCATAATAGCTCTGCAATGAGATATGACAGCTTACCAAGTAGAAATTAGCATGTTCGGTCATCAAACCAGTTCCAAAAATCATATATTCCCTTCTTAGTTAGAAACTGAAGCCAACAAATATGCTCATCATCTGTTTGCATAGTTCTTCAATATTGCATTATGATAAGATGGCCAGACAAGATGAAAAATATTTATAATAACGATAATAAATGTTATACTACAACATAACGGCAAAAGTTCTAAAATAATTTGAAGGAAATCCCAATATGTTACTTATAGCACAATATAAAGTGCAGGGAAATCAAAGCCATGGTGAACAAATTTTAAATGAATTTCTCTTTTGTGTGAAAAGAAAATCAGATCAGGGGATAGAAAGGGTACCTGAGTACCTCTGTAATTAAAATAATGATCGAACTCATGAATGACACTAATACTTAATGACCTGAAATTCAATTTGAAAACCAACATAAGGTTATCAAAAACAATTCGAACAACCAGCCTAAATTTACTAATTCACTAGATAAATACTCAAGAACCATACGGTTGCTGGGAAAATGTACATACTTTTTTAAAAAATGTGGTAATGCTTACAATAGTCGGAAAACAACAATAACACAGAAAGAACCTCCAGTCAACTATTGGAATATACCATTCAATTTTCTTGTTAACATACACAATTATAATTAATACAGAAGAAATTATAAAAGACCAAATTTTTAAATACACAATAAAAAAACACAAGTGAAATTTGAGACTTAATTTAAATTTCATCCATTTCCTTCGCTTTCAGGGAGGCCAAACAGAAAAAATATAGAATTTGAGGAGTGTTTATATCTCATAATCAAAAGTATGATTAGTTGCGTTGGTTACTAAGAGCATACTATGCAGGAAATTGTGATATGTGATTGCAATCTTGAGCTCCTTCCTTATCCAGCACCTATAGTTCAGCATCTTGGAATTTCGACGGTGTTCTGATGTGTTGGTGCCCATTGCTTTGTTATCGGTTATGAAAAAAGTACTTGCCTCTCTTGTATAATTTCCTCAATGTTTCTGTATATAAGCTATGAAGTCATCATTTGAAAGAAATTTACAACTTAGGAAAATATGCTAATCCCACTAGCCACAAGATTTGTGATAACCAGCAGGCTTTGCAAAAGCTGTCCCATTATAATTTCCCACTGCAGAAGATTAGTCTCCAGATAAATTTCAAATAAAAGACATTCCTCTGGTCGGGAACTTTCATGGATAAGAAGTTTTGCTGCTGTCCGTCCATACATTCTTGTTAATTTGATATTCAAATATTCAATTAATATTCCCAGACTTTAAACAAATTCGAAATTTACGGGGGACTTTAATTACCAGTTGTCCTTGCAGGAGCACAACCCCCCAGTAAAATGATGGAATCTATTTGAATCCCTCAAGATGATTGTTCGCTTGATAATTTTTGAAACAAACTTCATAAACTCATGGCAATCGCCACAAACACGAATGTTCTTGATAATCCTAATTGGTATCTCTCCATCAGGTTTTTTTATCAATGCAAATGCAAGAGCAAGTTTCTCACTGTGGTAACAGATAGTCTCAATTTTTTCCTTCTCCCCAACATCATGCAGAATATAATTTGTATTAGGAGTAAACCCAGCTTCCTGTAATTTTCTCATCAGCCTGTTTAGTTCTTTGTAAATATGTTCTGTTTCTGGATGAGTACGGTCTTCTGATATAAATTTGTGGACTTTGTTGTCAAATTCAATCCAACTATAAGCAGCAAACTTTTTAACATTCTTATCTTTCATTAGAGATCTCACATATGACACATCTTTCCATCTTCCACGAGCAGCATACATGTTGGAAAGCATAATGTAAGGTCCAGCATTGAGCGGATCCAACTCAAAGAGATGCCTAGCTGCTACCTCTGCGTGTTCAATATCATTCCTCAATGCACAAACAGACAAAAGAGAGGACCATATTAGGCTATTTGGTTCATGGGGCATATGATTGACAAGATCTACTGCTTTGTCAATGCAGTCTGAACGCCCAAAGAGACAGATCATAGAGGCATAATGATCCAAAGTAGGTGTCATACCATGTTGGATTCTAATCGAATCAAAATATTCCTGACCTTTTGCAAACAAATTAGCATGGATACAAGCTGATAAAACACCTACAAAAGTAACATTGTCTGGTTTCATGTTTTCTTGCAACATGCTTTCGTAGAGGGTCAGAGCCTGTATATCTTGCCCATTTTGTGCATAACCCCCAATCATAGCATTCCACGAGACAACATTTCGACTTGGCATCATCTTGAAAACCTCCCAAGCATCCGAAGTAACTCCACATTTGCAATACATATCAATAAGGGCACTACACACAAGCAAGTCATCATCAACTCCCATCAGAACTGCTTTTCCATGAGTAGCTTGGCCATGAGACAAAGATGCTAATTTGGCACAGGAACTAACCACACTCGATATTGTAACACTGTCAGGTATTACATCTTCTGCTAGCATCTTACCAAACAAAAGCAAAGCATCCTCTTCTCTTCCATTCTGTGCATAACCTACTATCATTGTTGTCCAACAAATCTTATCCTTCTCTTTAATCTTGTGAAATACCTTGCTAGCTTCGTCTATAAATCCACTTCGAAGATGAGCAGTAAGAACATTAGACAATGTAACCTGGTCAGGGTTCAAACCTGACAATTGCATTTTATGAAAAAAATCAATACATTTATCAGGCTGGCCATTTATTAAATACCCAGAAATCATCGAATTCCATGAGACCAAATTCTTATCAACTAACTGATCAAACAACCATTGAGCCTGGTCAATGTCACCGCATTTGGCATACATGTTAGTCAATGCATTCCAAATGAAGACATTCCTGCCCAAGTCACAAGCTATAATTCTACCATGAATTTGCCTTCCACGCCTAAAATCCAATAACTGCGAGCATGCCTGCAACAGGCTCACAAAAGTGTACTCTGAAGGCTCTAACCCCTCTTCTTGCATTCTCAAGAAAACCTGTAGCGCCTCGCTTGAACACCCATTTCCAGCAAAACCTGCAATCATCGTATTGTACGAAACCAAATCCCGATAAGGCATCTGATCAAAAGTAGCCCCCAAATCCCTGACAGACCCACTTTTTGCATAAGCAGAAAGCATGGCATTCCACGAGAAAACATCCCTTTTGTGCATTTTCTCAAACAGCTTTCGAGCGTCATGAAGTTTCCCAAATTTAGCATAGAGATGGAGTAGACGATTATGGAGGAAAGTATCAGCAGGCTGAAACAAGTGCAGGTCCATATGAGATTGCAGTCTCTTAGCTTGGACAACATCGTTTGCACGAACACATTCGAGAAGGAGACGAGTATAGGCTTCAGAAGTTGAGCAGCCACCCGAGTATAAGAGGTCTATAGCCTGCCGAAGCTTATGCTTCACTTTCATTTTGGGCTCATAATTTAAAAAATGTCCTTCCACTGTATCATAATACAGATACTGAAAGCTTAATTGAACAAAATCAAATGTGTCACTCTGGAAGGAAAGCTAAGGATCTTCTGCGAAAATCCAAGCTTTCTATTTGCCTCAAAACTACAGGTCACTGAGTGGAATCCAACTGAACAAAACACACTTCTTCGTGTTTTATGCTACCGAAACGATAAGGCTGCTGCTAAAAAAGTTTGCCTAAGAAAACTGTAACAACATTCTGGCTTGAAAACTGTTTATAAACAAACGACAAGTTTCTGGCAAGGCCCATATACAGACAAACTGAAGATGCACAAAGAATATTCAGTAACCTCTTTTGTTAGTATAGAAACGTTGTTTTTGTCCTTTTATGTTTTGTTTTATTTACGTACTTCTTTTTTGTGGATGTTGGAGAAAATTTACACTAGGCAGCTTTGTCAAAGGAGGATGACTAGGCTTTAGATTTGTACAATATTCTTATACAATACTAGTAGGGAAAATACATATATATATATATATATTTTTTTTTGGTTGCAAAAAATTTGAATCTGATACAGTTCATATATTTCGATGCTTATATGAATAATAATTTATTTTGGTTCCCACTAAAAACTCTTTTTATTTTTATAGGATTGTTCAGGTGTAAATTCGATTTCATTCAATATATTTCTTGTAATAAAACTAATAAAATAAACTTTGATGTGGCCCTTCAAAGGTACAAACTCATTATATCACTGTTATCATGTTATGATTGATAAGGAGCCGAAGCAACTTAACCAAAATTTTTGAGTTCTTCCTTTTCCATTTTTCGTACCTAACAATGTGTTAAAAAAGATTACATTGTAAAAAAAAAAAAAACAAAACAAACACAAGTATACAAGATCCTGATATGAGCCTGCAAAATCATTGTCGATCATTATCATCTCTCTAAAGAAATGATCACCACTATGCCTACACCAATCACTCTCTAAAGGCCCTGATTAATATGGATTAAAAGATAAAAGTTACTCAGAGATCTGCTCATTTTGAAGGGATAGTTGGCTTTCAATGCCAAGGATTCTTCTTTGTTCCGCTTCTTTTACCAGTTTTTGAGCTTGTTTTCTGCCAAGGCAGGGTTGGAAATTTGATTAACAAATGGGTCAAACTCAAGCATACAATACATGGAATATTGGGGAAGAATAGCAAAAAAAGCATACCGATTTGGATTTCTTTGTCTTCCCCCGAATCCTGTTCTTTGGAGGTTTCAGTTTGTATATCCGAACCATCCAATGGTGAGTCGTGAAGACCTGAATTTCATTGAAAACCATAAAACATAATCAGAAGAAATAGAAGCAGAAGTGGCAGACGTTTGGAAGACAAAGTCACTCAAATAATTTCATAAAAGTAATTTCTAAAAAGTTGGATAATGTATATACCTATAATTATAACCTCAGTTATGCCGAAACTTCTTTACTTAAAGAATAACTAGCATGCCAACTACTTAAATAACCATATCCAACCATTTAGAAGAGAAGGCCAGACTTGAGAGCAAGGGTTAGTTTATTTTATGTGGCCACAAAGGAGCCAAGTTGAATATGTAACATACTAAGGACTTTCTCGGAAATAGGAAATTCGAAATCATCTTACCTCTTCAAAATAGTTGAGTTTGAAATATTTCTTCCCAATTTCTGTCCGCCTCACTCTATCAAAGCCTTTACCATCTGTCTCCACAAACCTACAGAGAGGGGGGGGAAGGAAATCCAAGATATAATGGAAAATAGAAAAGACAGTGACCAGATTAATCAACCAAACAACTTCAGGACAAATGCAGACCTGTAATATGAGAGTTTGTACATGAGGCAATTCAGCATGGTCGGAGTGGCCTGAGAATCAATCCGATACTGACCATCTCTCTTCAGATACAGAGATATGGTGAAAAATAGTTAAACCTCAAAAACATCAATACCAATAACTGAATTAAATTCACAAGAAACTAAAGACACTTATTCCAAACCAAAAAGGAAAGACAAAACAGGAATTTTTAACTGCATTAGTGAAGAAATCAACTCTTACTAGGTAATCAGGTTCCTTTATGTGAGGGAATACACCCCCACCTATACGGACCATCCACAGGAACTTATTTATATCATCACTTGGGTAGCCAACCAGACCTAACATGCAAAGTACCATATCAGAATAAAATTCTCTATCTTGCAGCAAGAGTTCTGAGCATATAAAAGAAAGGTTGAAGCTAACCTCCAAAAACAACAAGAACATATTTTACATCCAATGAATTAAATATTTCCCAAGCTGCCTTCTCTGGAGAAGACATGGCAGTACCGACAGTTGCAATATGTGTGTTGTTCCAGGTATTATTGTCAACAATGACAGTACGATTAGCCATTGCAGTAGTTTGGTACCCATAATCCCACCAAGATGCAACCTGCAACAAGTTTTTAGCAAGATTTGGAAAAGGATGTCATGTTAGAAAGTCAGAATTCATTGGAAAAATAGTGTAGATACACAGGCTGTTGATAGATCTGAAAGTAGAAAAGGATGCTCCAGTAACCGAAAAAGGTAGCACCATCTAAAGTGGCATTTTGCCCTTGGTTAGCATAAAATAGCATGACCAAAAACAGAAATAAAAATCCATCGTACAGGACAACTGCAGTAGAAAAGAGGGACTCACTTTATCATCCACCTCCGTATTGTGGCTTAACCATGCATAAGCCTCTCTAAAATCATCAAAAACATGGAGACCATCATGCGAATGAGATGTTAGAACAATAGATGGGGCTGAGTAAGCTTCTGCTGCTGCCCAGACAGAATGAACCTACAAAACCAATGTAACTCAAATTCAAAGTTCCAGTCATAATTTAATTTCTAGCAAACAGGGAAGAAATGAAGAGAAAAGAGGAGTCATCAAGGGTCAACTACCAAGGATCCCTAGGAAAATTCTTTTGGATATCAAAGGAATGGCTAAAGTTTTGATGTTTTCATTCAGTCAAGGAGAATATCCACCATGCAAGGTCCAAAAATACTTGGCTCCCTTGTGCACCCAGTCATCCAAAATTAATAAAATTCAAGTCACAAGTGACTACTGTGTATTATGCACAACTGATTATAGCATGAAAGATGTGAAAGTTCAAGAAAGCAATAAACATGCTTTGCGGCAAAGGAAGCAGAATTCATAAGAATCACAACCACAGCATGTAGAATAATATGCAAATAGCGAGGGAAGGAAGTAACATACCACATAGAAGGCCCCAAGCAACACAAGCAAGAAAATAGCCAATATAGATGCCTCCAATGGTAAAACCAGAAGCCTCTTCTCAAATCTAGACTTGACAGATGGCTGTCCCACAGGCTCCTTTTCCTTCTTCTTGTTCTTTCTTGAAGGTCGCTCCTTTATTGTATCTTCACTTTTTTCAGTCTTTGCCACATCGTTCTGTGCTGTGGTGTTATCAGAGCTTTTATCCCCTGCCTTAATCACAAAAGAACGAATCTTAGTCCTGAACTAAATTATATGAGGTTGGACAACCTAAACCAACATTACCACCCCAAAAAAAAAAAAAAAGGAAAGGGGGTATACATCAACTTGGGAATCTATTGGTGCTCCAGGTAACTGAAACTTGATTGATCGTGTGAAAACTTCAAAAGCTTCAGAGAGAGCAATCCCAGACATGATGCAGGCTGCTGGAGCAAGAACCAGCATAAGGCGCACCTATTACATAAAACAAAGAAATGACAACATTGATTAATAAGAGGGCATTCAGGAGAAAGAAAAAGAAAATGACTGTTAAAACATAGTTCTTACCATGACTCCAGAAAAATAAACTGATGTTACAATATAGAGGATCACAAAAGAGCTTGCATCAGATAAAGGTGAAAAGCATGCCTACCAACAGATAGAGATCGTTAAAACATAGGTTATGAACACAAGAAACTAGGTAATAAGAGACAAAATTTTTATCGAAAATTTAAAACTTACAATAATCCCAGCTGGAACCAAGAATGCTAAAACATTGATGTCCATAAAGTAAGAAGGCCAAGTAGGGGGCTGATGCTCACTAACACTGGCAATAATTGGTATGTACTTGCTTGCATATGTTCTGTAGAACAAAGAGAAAATATTAGGTAAAACATAAAGAACATAGGAAACCCCCATATTGGAGGTGGATCTAACAACTTGAAATACAGCTAAAAATTTCTTAGAATGACAAACACATCAAATTATATTCTAGCATCTCTAAGAGATGAGAGAGGAAAGAGGTGGAAAATGCAGTGCAGTTACAACTTATAACTCAAGGCCAGACAAATCCCACTCAATAATAGAATCAGAATAAACTAAGACGTCACTCAGCTAAGGAACCACTTACCAGGTTGCACCAAATTAAGCTGTATCCTATAAATGACTTTGGTTTGCAAATTATATTTAACTTATTTAAGAAGACCAAAGTTACCAAGAAGGGAGATCCAAGAACAACTCTTACGGATCAAGTAGACTCAGGCTTCTTCCACTCCATCCCTTTGTTGGGCTGGAGGCTACCAGAGCTACGAGTACTGCAATTACAGCAAAACACACAACCCTGAAAAAGAAGTAGTACACAAGTTTCAAATATCAACACCCTTAAATTTATTATTTCTTGAATGTATTAAAAGAACCAAATAAAAAGTGAAACTTACAGGCCAACAGATAAAACAAGTGTGACAGCTACTTTAAACATTCTTGGAGAGAGGACCCCTTTGATATAATATACAAGAGCCACCACATGGATAATAATGAAAACCTACAATGGAAAATAAGCGAAGGTCACATACTAACATGAGACAGAGAAAATTCGCAAGATCAATTATAACAATACTAAACATTTGGTCAATAACAAAAAAGCCAAATGTATAGAAAAACGCATAATCATATTATTCGAGAAAGCTTACCAAGAAGGAGGCAAAATGTTCCGATGTCATCACTGCGTTGAATCCAACTACAGGTACTAATGCAGCTAATAATGTTCCCAAGACAACCTGCAATAGAGAAGTTATGATTTGATGAGAATCATGAAATTTAATTAACATAGCAAAGATTATTAACAGGCAATAGAAAAAAAAAATGCACATCTCTCTTGCTTTTAGTTCTGAAAATTTTCATGTGTGCAATAGGTTCAGATACTTACAAGAGGAGCATAAGCAATGTACAGTCGAGAAGAGTAGCGTCCAGTTACAATGCACAGAAGGACATGCATTGGAATAAGATTAATGATAAAGGTGTAGCCTCCCCAAGAGCAAACCTAAAATTTAGTAAAAATGTAATCAAAGATAAATATGGCAGGGCATAGTTAAGAGTACAAACAACATACATGCACAATTTTACCATGTAAAAGTATGCTATGGCGTTTAAAGTTGCATAAAAGAGGGAACCTGTATTTAGTGTCTGCATGTGACAAAAAAAGGTAGTCAGAAGAAAGCAAATTACATTAGATATCTATATGTCCCACTTCAAAAACACACAAAAAGGTCTCTGCTTCAAATTTCAGATATTGTTTAATAAGCATCTTTTATAATAGATATATATATATATATATATTTTGAATTGCTATATCTATCATTTACTAACCTTTATATAAAGATAGAAAGTGAAGATCAAAGCAAATATTGCTACAGCTTCATTGTCATAACTTCCAGCCACAGATCGAGATATGTATGATGGAACCTGCAAATAGAACCAGAAAAAACAGCTATGTTAACCACTCACTATTTTCCTATGCTTTGAACTGCTAAATGTACCAACTTTCGAAATAAATATGTAAATGTACTACAGAGAGACAGGATGAAAGGTATAAAGTCTGATGCTGTAAAGGACATGATGAAAAACTGTGCTTTGCAATGCCGTGGTGCTAAGTGATCAAGTCTTAAGAAAATTCTAGAAAAGAGAGGGGGGAAAAAAAAAAGAATAATGCAAAGTTTACCATGGCCAAAAGTGCTGCAGCAGTCAGCCCAGCACCAACACCCTTGACTTCCTAAAAATGGGTACAATTGAGCATCATCAATAAACAGGAGGACCATGAAATCTCATATTAGATATGTCCCAAGAGTCGAATAAGAACCTTAGTCAGAAGGTAAGTTGCCCATGAAGCAAAAGCTGAGAATATAGGTGCAGTAAAAACACATACAGTTTCCACTGATAGAGGAATGTTCAAAGAGTTTACTATCCTGCAATACGATAGCAAAAGCTAACAAGTATTAGGCCACTGGGAGAACACCAATACGAGAAAGTTCCCCTTTTTTTTTTTTGGTCTAAAAGAAAAGAAGTGCTCTGTAGTTGTAGGAAAACTTAAGGTACGCACCACCAAATGGTTCCTGCTGTCAAGGTCAATCCAGGGAAAACAGTACCACCAATCACACGACCAAGAGGATACCTTACAAAGTGAAAGAAAAATAGTTCCTTCAGAGAGCATTAATGTTTACAATCTACCTGGAAGAAAGCTCCATAATAACTCAGCAATGAGATATCATACATCACTAAGTAGAAATTACCATGTCCGATCATCAAACCAGTTCCAAAAATCATATATCCCCTTCTTAGTCAGAAACTGAAAACAACAAATATGCTCATTATCTTTTTGCATAGCTCTTCAATATTGCATTACAATAATAAGATGGCAAGACAAGGAAAAAAAAAATATATATATATATATATATAATAAGATAAAAATATATATATATATATATATATAACAATAAAATGGCAAAGGTTTTAAATAGTTTGAAGGGAATACCACAACACTTTGCTTATAGCACAATATAAAAATGCAGGGCAATCAAGCCAAGGTAAAGATATTATAAATAAAGATTTCTCTTTCAAGTAAAAGGAAAATCAGATCAGGCGATAGAAAGGGTACCTGAGTAACTCTGTAATTAAAATAAGGATCAAACTCATGAATGACACTCTCATACTTAATGACCTGAAATTCAATTCCACAACCAACATAAGATAATTACTTACAATTCGGACAATCAGACCAAATTCACTAGATAGATACTCAAGAGAACCATATGATAGCTGTGTAAATATAAAAGTATATATTTTAAAAAAAAAAATCCGTAATGCTTACAACAATCAGAAAAAAACAATAACACAGAAAGAACCTCCAGTCAACTCCATTATACCATTCAATTTGCTTGTTAATATACACAATTATTCAGAATAAATTATAAAAAGACCAAATTTTTACATACGCAATCAAAAAAAAAAAAATGTGAATATTTGAGACTCTTAATTTAAATTTCATCCATTTTCCTTCAATTTCAGGGAGGCCAAACAGAAATAACATAGAATTGGAAAAGTAATAACATAGAACATGAAAAGTGTTCAAACAGTTAGATCTACAAAAAGCGGAGAAAGAGATAAGGATCAGAAAGCATACAGAGAATAATCGGATCGAGAACGCGAGAACACCGATTAATAGAAGGATGAATAATGCGAAGACATTTCCAAAAGCATGCCTTAAGGTAGTCCCATTGGAGGTCTCAGAGGCCGCCATTGACGGCCGAAATCGAGCGCTGAGCTTGATGTGTCTTTGTGTGCGTGTGTTCGGGGGCGACTGAAGGGGTTTGTGTGGGCTATGTGAGTAGACAGACGTAGAAGAAGACTTTGTCAGCAGAAAAGCCAGAAACTACGAAACTGCCACATAATGTTAAATGACGGTAATAGGTCTATATCAAACTGAAACAACAGCAGTGTCCTCTGAGAATACACATGGCAAGTCCTTATTCGCCCTAGTCAACATGCCACGCAATTGGTTTAAGAAAAACAATGGGGTCTCACGTGGCGCAATCTGATAGGAGAGGTTTGGTCATCAAATTAGATATATTTGTATACCAATTTTTATTTTTTTCAAATAAAATGTTCCAAATTTTATTTTCTTTTATTTTTTATTTTTGGTAAAAATTCAGTAGGAAAAGTGTCTGAATGGTAGAACATCAAAATCAGAAAAAGCCGTATTTTATGTTTTACAAATAAAATCGTATCTTTGTTTTGGATTATTAAAAGCGAGGGGACATTTTTTTTTTCCTTATTTTTCTATTTTTCAAAAGGAAAAATTACCGAGTACTCCCTCAGTTTTCATCCATGTTTTGATTTGACTCTTTTCTTTTCTTTTTTTTTTTCAAACAATTTTTCCTAAAAGTATTACATAATGTCAAATTGCAATTGCGCTTTTCTCTTTCTTTTTTTTTTTCTGGCTATGCCCTTTGTCTAATTTATTTTTTGTTATTTACTATAAATTTTTTAAATTGACCATCTTATATTCAAACTAACTATTTAAATATACAATAAACGACTAAATTAACTTCATTTTTTGGTGAATATGTCTAAATTAACCTCTTTAAAGTCGAAATTGATAAATATTAACTATTTAAACAGACAATATATATTGGTTCATTCTTTTAATAATATTATTAAAAAAAGTTTTTTTTTTTTTCTGCTAATTATTAAAAAAGAAGTTATAAGTATGACATATATTGTTTATATAAGTAGTTAGAGTGCACTAGGAAACGACTCCTAGAACTTTAAAAGCTTTGTGAATGGCCTAAGATTGGACGATTCCACAAAAAGCATCAATTAAGTAATTCCTCATAAATCATTTATAAAGAAGAAAATTGATTCATAAGAAATTTGAAAATTATTTTCAAATGAGCCCTAAATTTGAATATTATGAGTCAGCAGTTCAAATTATGACAGAATATTTAGGGGATGGCACTTGGACATTATAATTAAGTTTATAGGGAAAATTGATATATAAAAAACATTAAATAAATAAAATAAAATAAAAAAGAAGCTTATGGGGCAAAGTGAAGCAGGAGCGAAGATATTGGGTATTATGTAGACTAACTACTACTGGTTAACATTAACAAACATTTAAGATGAGGAAATTACATACAATTAGATAAAATGCATACACCTAATTAATTAATTATTTATTTATTTATTTTGGGTTGGAGAAGATGGAAAGGTTCATCCAAAGGTGAGAGCACATCCCACGTTCGCATCAGATGCAAAGGGAAACGCTTGTGCATTCTCAAAATCATCTTAAGCATCGACAATGCATTCCACCATTCAAAAGAATGTACAATTGTCAAGGCACAAATATTTACCAAAAAAAGGCAACAAGCACAGATGAAGGAAACAAAGTCGATCTAAATTGCCTTTGTATATAAATAGCGAACACAAATAAAAACGAAAGAAGTAAGGTGATCTGAAAGACAGAAAACATCATTAAAAGGCTGGGGCTGTTCATTATTATCTGTATCAAGCCTGTTGCAGTGTAGTATGTTATGCCTTCCAGTTAGTCTCCTGGAACACAGTCCGCCTGAAAAAGAAGATTCATAGGAGCACTCAACCTTTGCAAATATTAGTTAATAGAAACTAAACTCCTTAGAAGCTAGCTCTCTCTCTCTCTCTCTCTCTCTATATATATATATATATATATCAGATCTTACAACAAATTCTTGGGAAAGTATAAATACAAAATAAATATTACCTAAATAGAAGCTATGATTTGCGGTACTTCCATAAAAACTGCCTTCGAAAAATCCGAAGCAATGAAAACTTCTAGTAAAAGACATTGGAATCAATTTGCTCAATATTTGGGAAGACTTGTCTCAAGGCTGTAATGTAGCCCGGGGACTTTGCCTGGAATAGGGGAAGCAGGATCAAATAAGAAAATCGCAATAGCAATATGAATCTCTGCTAAGTGCTAATATACTTGTAAAAGGAAAAGAACAAAATGAATAGCTGCAACAGATGATAAGTGTAGTGAAAGCTAATAACTAAGCCATCAATATATAAATGAACTACAAACAATCCATGATAAGACAACAGGAAGATTGTGAAAATCTCCGAATGAGTATTACAATGACAATTATTAACCTACAGTAGATCCCACGCTTTATCTAGGACCAGAACTGACTGCCTTACAACAATAACATGGATCAGGTAAGTTAATAAATAAGTGACGGCCAGATTTGATACACCCCAACAAAGCTCAATTACATTTTAACCCTAATCAGATTCTCTTTCTTTTGTTGATATTGTCTGTTAACCAGGAGAAAGAGATGCCTCTTTAGCCTAACCCCCTAAATCCTTTGTTTTGGAAACCCTGTGGGATAGCTATTTTTATTTATTTAGTATTATTTTTAGATTAATGGAACCATTTAGAGAGAGAAAAAAAAAATGATGGAACAGAGAGCTTCAATTACTTAACCACGAAATTTCTGAAAATCACTTTACGTACATAAAATTAACATGCACAAACCATCATAATAGCAAATTACATCAGCAGCATATGCGAACAAATAATTCAAGTCATTCAAGCTGCAAGTGAACATACACAAGGATTGTTCTCAAGGTAGATAGTGCCAAGCTTCTCTCTTGAACCGGCAACAGCCTCAGAAACACTTTCAAGTGATTCTATTTGGTTGTCATTCAGCCATAAGTCTTCTAACCTACCAAAAAAAAAAAAAAAATTCCACTTGTGAGGCAAAATCAGCAACGGAATAGAAAACACCATATCACGGAAAATGAGCAAATGGGAAATATACATACTGTGTTAGTTTTTCAATGTCATCAACGGATGTTAACTTATTTGATGAGACATCCAAGACACGTAAATGGATTAAGGATGATAGGCCTTCCATTTTTGAAATCCCATTGTGGCTCAAGTATAGTTCTTCTAAAGCAATACATTCCTGAACAAGGTAGAGATAGAGATTTTATTATCTATGTTTAACGCAACAAAATGCATTAGGGAGACCGTCTCACAGAAAGATTTCAGACATTTCACATATCCAGATGGCATACCTCGAATCCTTTCATAGAAGTTAATCTATTACTTTGCACGCTAATCTTCTTGATGCATTTCAGCCCACATAAATTAACAACTTTGATACGATTTCTCCCCAGCCACAATTCTTGTAAATTTGTTAAAGTTTGCAAATTCTCCATCACCTGAAATAGGAACACAAGTACTCATATAGTCACATAAATCGGTCACTAATCTTTCTTCCAATAGAAATTACAAAGGGGTAGTTCGGTGATTAAGCTGCAACATCAATATACACGCATTGATATGAAAAAAAATAAGAATCAGAGAGCTAACCCGCAATTTGTTGGAACCGAGCTCCAGAATTTGCAGTTCAACAAAGTGGTCAATTTCTTCAATTTTAGTAACTTCATTTTTAGACACGTAAAGTTCCTTGAGGGTGTTGGAGGCATTAGACAATCCATGTAAAGTAGTAATCTCATTGAAAGATATGTCAAAAACCAGAAGCCGCTTGAATATACTAACATCAGGTATTTTCGTTAACTTATTATCCCTGAGCACCAACTCCTGCAAAAACAACTTTGGCATTAATTTAAAGCACAAATCACATATCAAAGACAAAATAAAGCAAAGTAAAAGAGTAAGCAACTGTTCTAACTCCTGAAAGAAGAACAAGTCTCCAAAAGTTTTTCACACGTTCCCTCTGCCAAATGCCAATGCTGCTTTATTTTTAAAGGAAAAATAAAATAAATAAAAAAATAAAAGAGAAAAGAAACACTACCTGAAGTAATTTGTATTATACTTAAAAGTATTTGAGATTTTTTTCTTTTCTTTTCCTCTCTCTCTCTCTCTCTCTCTCTTTTCCAGCTCAGACAAAGGAGTTACAGAATTTAACTTAAAAAAAATTGAATTTTATTCTAAGCAATCAAATAAAGCATCGAGAAGAATCAACAGGAACATCAAAATGCATCAACGCATGATTTAGCCGCATTTGTTAAAACATAAAGTTGTATATTCTGTCCCTACATTTTCTAGAGAAACAAGCTCTCGGTGACAAGGAAAAAAAGAAAAAAGAAAAAAAAGAGAGAAACCGAACGCCGGTCTCCATAATAAGCAAGCGAAATTACATACAAGGGCATAGATTGAATACCTCGAGACCGGAGAGAGCGTGCCAGCCAGAGATCGGTTCGACGGCGGCATCGTTGATTAGGTTTTGGCGCAGAGAAAGCTTCTTAAGATTGGAGAGGTTTGAAATCCGAGCATCTAAGCTTGAGAGGCGGTTCGCCGTCAGGTCCAACTCGGTTAGAGTCGAAGGTAACTCGACCGAGTCGAGATCATGGAGTTGGTAGCTGCTGAGATCAAGGAGCGTGGAGGAAGAAGTGTCGTCCTCGGCCGTTGGATCATCATCCACCACGTGATTCGGACCACCAGGTGGTAGTGGTGGTGGTGATCGGGTCTGCTCGTCCATCGGAGGAGAAGAGAAGAAGCTTCGCAAGGGAGGTTGCGTTGTTTTGCGTTTCGGTGTTCCCAATTTTTCTTCGTTCCCCACCCGTTGCCGTTTTATACTCTTTTGTCAAATTACCATTTAAACCGCGTTTGATTGTTTTACGGAGCGACCTTTAACTCGCTGCTCATTTTGGATACGTTTGTCTTTTTACTTTTTCTTTGCTCCTAAAATTTAAAATATCTTTTCGATAGTCACAATTTACATTATCTTCCTCAGGAAAATTATTTTGCACAATTTTCAGACCAAATATTTTAAACTAATCATAAATCAAAGTACAATGTGGTGTCTTTTCAAAAAATAAAATAAAATAAAATTATAATGTGGTGTTTTTTTTTAAATAATTTATTTTCTTTCTTAAAAAAAAAAAAAAAAAACTTGATTTATTTTTTGGATACAAATTTTGATTTCAACTGATAATGCAAACAGGAGGTGCTTATGTTGTTTAGCTTAAATTTTAAATATAATTATGTTGCAACTAATCATTGGGTTTTGAATGCCATTATTTTATTTCTCTCAGAAAGAAAACAAAACTATTAAACTATTACAATACTATTTGAACTGGATTTTTACGTATATGAAATAAGAGTAAATTAACTTAACATTAAAAAATTTTAAATCTTTAATTCCATATTCTCCCCCCCCCCCCCCAAAAAAAAAAAAAAAAAAAAAAAATACAAAAACAAAAATCATTCTTGCCGTAGCAAGCAAAAATGCATTAATCACGCCAAAAGTGTATTATGCCATCCTTGTCACGTGACGTGTTTTTTTGAAAATGGATGCAGCACTTGCCTCCCCGATTTTGAACCTAGAAAGCCCCCAAAAATCAAAACCTTCCCCTCCTCGACTCTCTCTTTCGCTCTCTCTATTTCCGTACGAGTCTGTGTTTGTGAATCGAAGCAGCCATGGAAATCATACTCACAGAGTGTGTACAGCACAGTCTTCGCGATTTCATGTACAGCAACGCCATTTTCATCTGCGAGCGTCTATGTGCTGAGTTCCCCTCTGAGGTGCCAACTTTTTTTTTTTGCCCCTTTTTAATTTATCATTTCGTGCCGTCTTTCTGTTTCCTCTACGTAAGACGACGATTTGAAAGATTCGGAATCGATAACATTAGCTTTATTCTTAAGCATTGTATATTTTTTATCTTTGTTTCTTCACCGAACCATCGGAAGATTAAAATTGATCGTCAAGATTGACGCTTCTGCTGTTCAACCGTTTAAAGGGATGGTTATTGTTTTTTTATTTTTTCCACTAATTTTACACTTCACGTGTCTGTATTTTAGACACAGGGTTTTACTACTGGTAGCATAAATGTTGTTTCTTTTTTTTTTAAAAAAAAGAAAAAATTCGTATGTTACAAAATAAGTATTGGTCTTGGTTTTGTGTAAGCAGTTAGGTTGAGTTAATTTTTTTACTTGTAGCTTGTACAAAGTTTAGTCTCTGAGCTCCGGCTTGAAAAGGGTATAATTCCATGATAATTTTAGCAGTAAAACCATGAAGTTGTGGGTAAATTTTGAAAAGGGGTTTCGAGGCACGGTTGACTTTACATACTGCGCTACTTCAGTAAGATATATCATTATTAAAACTTGGTGGTGGAATTTCCTGAAGATGTCCAGGCAATGTAATTCTATGGAAACTTTTAAATATATTAAATTCATGTCTGCTTTCTTTTTTGTTTTTTTGTTTTTTTTTTTTAACAGTCAACGGTTACTGCCTGCTGATTAGTTCAAAGAAACCATGTTTTTTGAAGCTAAACCTTCCTAATATATGGAATAATTTTTGGTCCCTTTATCTGCTGATCTGGACACTATCTTGGCCCAGATCTTTTTGTTTCATATCCATTTCACTTGATTTCATCGGAACTCTCAAGATAAACATTTTCTTATGCAGACAAATTTGCAGTTGTTGGCCAGCTGTTACTTGCGCAATAATCAGGCTTACTGTGCTTACCATATTTTAAAGGGTACATATGTGATAAAACTTAGTATTGTCTGTTGGGTTTGGACTAATGATCATGTGCTTCCATCAATATGCTTTTAAATCAAGGATCTTCACTGTGCTTTCTATAGTGTATTCAATAACAATGTTTCTCATCCGTAAACATTTTATTATTATTATATGAAGGAACACGAATGGCTCAGTCCCGCTACCTGTTTGCGAAATCATGCTTTCAGATGGATTTGCTTAATGAAGCTGAGGCAGCATTGTGTCCTGTTAATGAGCCAAGTGTAGAGGTATTGGATAGATTCTTATGCAACTTTACATGAGCTTTATTTCCAAATTGAAAATTTCCCATCTCTTTTTGAAATTTTAATTCTCACAATGACATTGTTGCCATTATACTTCTTTCGTTAAAATAGGGATGGAAATGAGTGGCATAATAGCATACATCTTGACCTTCATATATTTTAAGCAAACGTAATATACATTACTGGTTGTTGGTCCATTCTTTTAACTTGCGTTTCAAGAAGAGGATGATTTACATATTATTGTTGGTCTTCGTTGTCAGGTTCCAAATGGTGCAGCTGGTCATTACCTACTTGGGCTTATTTACAGGTTGCACGTTTATGTCCTTGGCTTATATTTCTGTTTAATGATATGTTTATTTTCTTTGAATATATGTTCTTATTTTTCTTTTCTTGGTTTTGGTTTAGGTACACTGATAGAAGGAAAAGTGCCATCCAACACTTTAAACAAGCTTTGTCTATAGATCCTTTAATGTGGGCTGCATATGAGGAGCTTTGTATATTAGGTCTGTAATGTAAATGATACCTTCATGGTTTCAGTTTTTTTTAGTGCAGCAATATCATCATTATCATCATAGTTGCTTAGTTCCCCGCTGCATCTGGCTCATTTAGGTGCGATGAATCACAAATATGTTGTTTTCAATGCCTGAGATCATGTATTGATAGGAAGTGTGCTATATTCTGCTTTTGCCTCTGGTCTAAGGTTACCCTTCTTATAAGGAATTACAAGTTGGAAAAAGAGAATATGTCATTTTTTGCTTTTTTGTATATCCAGTACATCAATGTCAGTGCCTCATCTCTTTTGCTATTTCAGGTGCTGCAGATGAGGCATCTGTTGTTTTTGGTGAAGCAGCTGCTCTTTGCATGCAAAAGCAGTATCTACATCATGGATCAGGTTCCCAAAATATGCATGAAACCAATGAGGATCATAACTTAGTTTCTGCGAGGAACTTTGGCTTGGAAGATGTCAGTCCCAGACAATTGAAACTTATGCAAGGAAATAATGTGAGAGACATCCCTGGAAATTATCATGGCGCTACTATTTCAGGAGCTTCTAGTCAGCCTCCGAGTGGAATGTCCAATGTATCATTTTATAATACACCATCACCAATGGGAACACAGGTACCATAATCCTATCTATGTCCGTATAATGTTGTTACAGATTGTCTATAGTTGAAAACCTTCTTAGGTGCTGCTTGGCTAGTAATAAATAACATGTTGTCTCCCTGATATATTTACTTTTTGGAACATAAATAGACATTGTATTCCTAGTAGAATGTTCTACTCTTTCAGTTATTCTACCTTTTCTATTTCACTATGTGGCCAAGATAGTAAAGTTAGGCAACAAATACATTTTTTGCTTTTGTTATATGGTTTATGTACTATTTTGAAATTCTTTCCAGCTTTTGCGTGTTTTAACTTACCTCATAATTAGGATTTTAGGTTACATCTATACCGTGGTTTATATTATCTTTCCAAATCCCCTTAGGCTATATATGTTGCTTTTTTCTCTAATGCTTTGAATATTTATATCTATGGTAAAGCTGAAGTTTGCTTTTATGTTCCTCTAGATTATGTATGGAATGCATTTTATTTTTGTTTTATAGGAAATCCTCCATTTATGACTCCCTCTTTTTCCTCTGTTTTACCACTCATTATTAATGCTGATGGTAAACTGCCTAGTTTAATCTTCCAGCTACAAACTTTTTTTTTTTTTTTTTTTTGGGTTCTTGGATATATAAATGTCATTTACTTCAGTTAGGTTCATTTTGTTTGAAAATACATTATAGCATAAGCACCTGTTGATTTTTGTCTCCTTTTTGTATGTAGAACGTTTATTCTTACTTCCTCAATTTTTTGCAGTTGTCTGGTGCTGCTCCACCACCTTTGTGTAGAAATTTCCAGCAAAATGGCCCAAACGTAACCATGCTGGGTGCTGATAGCTCGCCTAAGTCAACTGTAAATTCTACCATACAAGCCCCTCGAAGAAAAGTTGTAGACGAAGGAAAATTGCGAAAGGTTAAGAAATTTGCTGAACTTCTCATCTTGTATTGTTGAGTGAATGTTTACATTTCTGGCCTTTATAAATCCACGTATATTTAATTTCTGGGCATGAAGTTTTAATGTTTATATTTAATTCATGGTTTTGTGTTCTCTCGTTTGCATCCAGATTTCAAGCAGGTTGCTATTTGATTCTGGCACTCGACGGAGTACAAGACTTTCTGGAGAAGCAGGGGCCAATACTAATGCAGCTTCCACAGTGGTATCTGGAAATGGAACTAGCAACTCATCTAAATATCTAGGAGGGTCCAAACTGAGCTCTATGGCATTACGTTCTGTAACAAATCGTAAGGGACAGGCTTGGGCCAATGAAAACAGTGATGATGGTGATGCTTCTTCTTAACTTTTACAAATTTGGTGAACTATACTGAACATATGAAGATTGGCAGCGTAAATCATTGCTATTGCTTGCTTAACCAAAAAGGGCATGATAGTGAATATAGGTTGCTCATTGCCTGAAGTTATTGCATTTTGGAAAAGCATTTTTGTTCTATAGTTTCTGTTTCTATAACCATGCAGTAGAAAGTTTGATTATATTATGTCTGATTTTTATGAACTATGTCTATTGATTGGGCTATATATGATAAGAACATATGCAAATTAATGTATGGGCATGTTTTATTTGGGCTTATCAATAAGAGGTTTGCCCAACTAGTAAGGTTAACTATATGCACCCTTTTACCTTATACATTCAGATGTAGACTTTTTAGAAGTTGTAATTGGCCACTGTAATTTTGTTGTGCTAGCTTTCCGTTTCTTTTGATTATTTGGATTATATCAAAATCTCATTTTATCTGTTTTCTTAAGTGCACCTAATTCCTTTATTCTTTTCCTGTTAAATAGAGATTTAACTAATGGAATTTAAATATCTCGTTAGGAATGCGCAATGAGAATTTTGACGATTCTCGTACAAATATAACTTCAGCAGCTTCTGCTTCATCAGCTTCTGGTGGTGCTAGATCCCTTGAACTTGAAGGAGCAACCATGCCTGTTGGTGGCGTTTCCATGAATGGTTCTAGAGTCTATTCTGGAATGTCAGAAATATTGGGCCTTTTGGGAATTCTTGGGGAAGGTTATAGACTTTCTTGCATGTACAGGTGCCAGGTACAACGTGTTTGTTTAAAGAAATAGAAAGTTAATATTCTTACTTCTTGATTTGAACTTACATTGTATTATTGATTAATTGGTACAGGATGCATTGGATGTCTATCTAAAACTTCCACATAAGCACTATAATACAGGCTGGGTGCTTTCCCAGGTAATTGCAATTTCTTAAAATTTGCTTGTTCTCCTCTTGCATATTCATCTGCATTTTTTTCAGCAAAATTTGTTTTTCTGGATAATGCATTAGATGCTTGGCAATGTCTATCTAAAACTTCCACATAAGCACTATAATACAGGCTGGGTGCTTTCCCATGTAATTGCAATTTCTTAAAATTTGCTTGTTTTCCTCTTGCATTTTCATCTGCATTTTTTTCTTTAGCAAAATCTGTTTTTCTGGATGATGCATTGGATGCTTGGAGCTTTGTTTTTCATCAGTTCAGTATCTGAGTCTTTCACAAGCTTTGTTCCCTTAACGTGTTTCTTGTGCTAAAACATTAGAATATCTAGATGTAACTGAAGAATTGGCATGCTTCAACTGCAGGTTGGAAAAGCATATTTTGAGTTGGTAGATTATTTAGAAGCCGATAGAGCCTTCAATCTTGCCCGTAGGGCAGCACCTTACAGTGTAGAAGGAATGGATATATATTCTACAGTTCTTTATGTAAGTTTCATTTTATGATTTCATTTGAAAACATATATCTTTTCCACATCTGGTTGGCTAGTGGACTGCACACTTGGTTGTGTAACTCGTGCAAATTGTGCTGACAACAAATATGCAGTAAAAAAATCATTTTTTTATGCTGCTTAGTTTTTTCTGTGGTTAACTGGAGCATACATCGCTTGGTCCATGTTCATAAAATACAGCTAGCCGTGTGCTGTGAATTTAATTACTGACACTAGCACTCATAAGTCTTTTATGTGTTGGGATGGTGAATGAATATGGTGCTAAATTTTGCATCCTATTACTTAATCCTTTCACTAAAAGTATTCTGTATCTGTTGCAGCATTTGAAGGAAGATATGAAATTGAGTTACCTGGCTCAAGAACTGATATCAACTGACCGCTTAGCTCCTCAGTCTTGGTAGTGCATTCATACTCAATATATTTATATGTTGATGATTTAGTGTATGTTAGTGCTCTTTGTTCTTTGGTTCTCTGTCAAAGATACCTACTCAGAGATTTACTCCCTTTTTCTTTGCTTGATGCATTTTTCTTCTGGATAAGAAGTGATTCTGGTTGTTTCTATTTACCGTGACATTAAAGATCTTTGTACCTAGGTGTGCTTTATCAGGAATTTTCTTGCACTTCTCAATCTGTTAAGTGGGTGCTTGCCTGTCTCTGCTTGTGCTTTGTCTCAACGGTTATAGAAGTTATAGATTTATGGTTACTACTTACTAGACCTTTTTGGTACTTATTACCATCTGTACCCTCATTTATCCTTGTTTCTTGTTCAACAAACTTGCAGGTGTGCCATGGGAAATTGCTATAGTTTGCAGAAAGACCATGAAACAGCTCTGAAAAATTTTCAGCGAGCTGTTCAACTTAATTCAAGATTCACATATGCACATACGTTGTGCGGTCATGAGTATGAAACATCCTTTTATTTTCTTCTCCTTTCCTTTTTAACATGAGTAATTAATCTCTATGTGTATATATATATATATATATATATATGAACTTCTTTGCTCTTGCTTTTATATTCTAATATACAGATATGTATCACTGGAGGATTTTGAGAACGGAATTAAGAGCTACCAGAGTGCCCTTCGTATTGATGCCAGACATTATAACTCCTGGTATGGGCTTGGAATGATATATCTTCGCCAAGAGAAGTTTGAATTCTCAGAGCATCACTTTCGTATGGCTTTCCAAATAAATCCACGTTCGTCTGTTATTATGTCTTATCTTGGTACATCATTACATGCATTAAAGGTTAGGCTGCTCCTTTTAGTATTTATAGCTTCAGGAAGCAATGCTTTTTGTTGGTGAAGTTTCTGAGTATGGGTTGCTTATCACATGACAGAGGAGTGAGGAGGCCTTGATGATGATGGAGAAAGCTATTTTAGCAGATAAGAAGAATCCTCTTCCAATGTATCAGAAGGCCAATATACTCATGAGCTTGGAAAATTTTGATGAAGCCCTAGAAATCCTGGAGGAGCTTAAAGAATATGCCCCTCGTGAAAGCAGTGTTTATGCTTTGATGGGTAAGATCTACAAGCGGCGTAACATGCATGAGAAAGCAATGCTTCATTTTGGTCTCGCGTTGGATTTGAAACCTTCTGCAACTGATGTTGCTACAATTAAGGTGATTGGCTATTCTTTCTTTCTTTTCTTTTTATTTATTTTTTTAATTATATATATATATATATATATATTATGGGGTATATGAATGAATATGCTATTTTGGCAAATGCCGTTGTTTAAGAAAAGAAGCAGATATTTGACTTGAGGATTGTAAGTGTTAAATGTTTTCTTTATCTCATTTGGAACAGGCCGCTATTGAAAAGTTGCATGTACCAGATGAAATAGAAGACAACTTGTAGGGCTAATTGCCAAAATCTGCAGTAAAAGAGCATGATGTAAATAATCAAACTCGAGAACATTTTGCCCCGAGGAATCTAGCCTGCTTTTACTTCTAACAAATGCTGGATGCTTGAGGGCTTATTTCATTGTGCTGAAACAATTTCAGTCGGCATACGATCTCCATTTTGTTAGGTGAGTCATGTACTAACAGAGGACCTGATGTAACAAAAACAATGAAAGCTGCCTCAACTGTACGATTAGTTGTAAAATGATTTGAGGGAAAAAAAAAAAAAAAATTGCTTGTACCATTAGGCGCAGCCACACTTGTCCATAATTGTAGCCTTTTTTTTTTTTTTTTTTTTGTTTTAACAGTTGAGTTCATAATTTTAGTTTGCTTGGCCATTCTTCAGAGTTCCAAAATCGTTTAAACCTTGTATCCAAATTGCAGAGGAAATTCATTCTGTTATTTTCTTATCAAACTTCAATGACCTGTTTTTATACCAAGGTTAGAATTACATTTTTTTTTTTTAAATAAAAATCAGGGTCTATTCGGGTTAATTTTTTCCTCTTACTTATATATGACTCAATATAATGATAAAGTCATGGTTGCAATGTTTCAAGCTTAGCTTGGCTCTGAATGTTTCCTTTCCATTTGTTTTTCTTAAAGCCAAATTCAATAACTATTGAGTAGAGAAGAAATCGCCTGTGCTCAAATATGACATCTTGCCAGTGTTCAGAACGGAGGCATTATGAAGAATGGCAGAATATAAATTCTAATTTACTTCACGCGAATTGATCCTCATTTACCTGAAGAGAGATAAGATTGATAAATAAAGGTTATTTTGAGGTTACTGATGTCAACAAGAATAGAACATAAAAAAGGCTTAGTGTTTCAAATTCATTTTTGTGACACATCTAAAATAACGATTATTATGTGACAAGAAAATGATATCATTTTTTTTTTTTGGGGGGGTTATACAATTCCTTATTATCCCATAAGGATTATTATGTAATCTTATAATTAAACAAATTTATTTGTATCTCTGAGGATTATTTATGCAGTCTTACAATAAAACAAATTTATTTGTATCTGTATTTTTTTATTTGAAATTGATTTTATAAATATATTTATTTAATTATAAATGTGTGGAGCACGTGGCCCGCAACTAGTTGTAATATTCTTTTTTTATTTGTTCTTAATCAAGCAACTAGTTATATAACTATTCCAGCAGGAAAAAAAGAAGAAAAAAAAAAAAAAAAGCTGGTTATATAACTAAAATCATGAATTTATGTCCACTGTTATAAAATAATTATATAAAGATTGCATATGTCATAGTTTACATTGTACACCGAGTCCTGGCCCGTACATGTTTATGAAACGTAGTCTATACTGTATATAATTTTGGTCCTTGTTCGGATTTTAAGTTTTTCAAAAAATTATTTAATAGGGTAAGCCTATCACACAAAATATAGACCCTCCAATTAAAATTTGCCACCTTACACGTAGATATAGAGCTGTCTAATTAAAATTTGCCATTTCAATAAAAATTCTAAATCAGTCTCATTTACCATATATATTATTAATTCCTAATTTCTATGGAAATTTTCAAATCCCATAAATCTTTCAAATAAAATAAATTATTCAATTGATACCAATATCATTTTACCATCTAAAATTAATTATTCAATCAATACTAATATCGGATTAATTCTCTCCTCAAAATTAAAAAATAATTACCAACGTGTCTCACCCACCATACGATCATATAATGACCGTGTATCCTTTTTTTTCCCAAAAAACCCGTCAGGAGGAGGATCCGGTTTGACAGAATCAGAAAATAGAAGATATTTTGAAAATGCTGTGGTCAAAACTCAATATAATATATTTTTTAATTGATACAAGTGAGGGTAAGTACATAATACAGAACTGGACAGTCTGAGGCATGCATTGAAACCAGGCACGCATTCATTAAAGGGACCTGGTGGAGTGGCAGAGGATGCAATTAAGGTTTACTCAAAATTAATAGAGCAAGTATATATTATATAAAAAAATAAAATATACTTACTCAAAATTAATAGAGCAAGTACCCATCACTTGCTGACCTGTCACACAAAAAAAAAAGTCCAGATTCTTGAGTGTCCAGCCGTTCCACTTCATAGCTCCATTCTATGCTGCATCCATCTTCCCCCTTTGTTATCACTTTAACCGTCGAAATATACGAATTGAATCAGACATTCCCATCTACAATTGAATAAGTGAAGGTGAGCTTGGTTGGGTCAATGGTCAAAAGTCTCTGCTTAGTCCAATTCACTCTCACTTTGTGTCCATCATCATCATCATCATCATCATTATTATTATTATTATTATTCATTGAAGTGTTGAAACCAGCACAGAAACGTACACAACCAGGTTGCACACACATGCCTTCTACGGGCAGACAAGTTGTGAGAGGTGGTAACCATTTGTGAAGGCCATAGAAATCTTCCGGAAGTGCCCAAACTTGTTCTGCTTTGAATCCCACCACTTCTGCTGTTGTTTTGCCTTCCCATTTTGGCTTTTGTTGAAAAAAAAGAAAAAAAACAAAGCTTTAATTAGAAAATGGATTATGGTTTCGGAGAATACCTCTTGGGGGGTTTAATATAGAGCCTATTCGTAACATGTGTAGTACAATTAATTTGTATGTATTCATTTTTTTTTAAAATAAATATTTAATTAATTTTTTAGGTGCCAGAAGATCAAGCATATATTCTGCACTAGTTAGTAGTTACCTATCTATTATCAAAAAGCTAGACCTTTAAAAAAAAAAAAAAAAAAAAGGGTGTACAAGTAAGAGATATACTTACTTGGCACCTTTGCCACAAGTCTCATGCCGCGAAAGGGATAATGTTGACTTTTACTTGTTCTGTTTGAATTGAGTGTCCCACCCCCAGGTTGATTGTTGAGGTTCGAAAAGGGATAACTTCTCACACCTCACTGGATGGGTTTTAAGTATTAAAAATACAATAACTATTTTAAAAAAAATTAACTAACTACAAGGAAAATGCCTTGTACTGATTAATATTAACAAAATGATGGTTTTCTTTCGAAGTTTTTTGTTCTCATTTTTTAATTTTTTTTTTAAATAACAAAAAATGGTCTTAGAAGGTGGATGGTTTCAGAGAATATCCTTTGGAGGGTGTAATAAAGTATCCAAACACGTGTAACATGCGTAGTATAATTATTTTGCATATATTCATTTTTTTAAATAATTATTCGATGAATTCATGAGGTGCTAGAAGATCCAACAAAGATACATCTTTAATCAAAAGCTTTAAGTGGAACCCAAAAAATAACTTACCTTAAAATTTAGTAAGACAGGTACGAGATATACATACTTGATAGCTTTGCCGCGAAAAGATGCAGACTTTCTTTTTTTTTTTTTTTTTTTCTGTTTGAATTATTATTATTATTATTATTTTTTGGTAATTGGAAGTTGATAACGTTGGAAGTTGAATAAGGGATAACTTCTCACCTCCCATTGAATGGGCTTTTTAGTATTAATAACACAATATTATTATGTAAGAATATGATATGAATCTACTAGGAAAATGTCTTGTACTAGTAAAAAAAAAAAAAAAATATATATATATATATATAGGAAGTTTATTTATTCTTAAAGAAGTCTTCTTGAAAAAAAAATAATAATAATAATAAATCCATTCAATTTGATTGTCCGACTTGCTATGAATCTTCATGTAGTTACTTATTTTTTTGGCCGCCACGAAGCTTTATTTGAAATAGTGAACCCAATTTCTAGCACCATCTTTCATCTTCCCCAATCTAGGAATCGTAGATTTAATCAAGCTATAAAGTTTATATTGTAGCTCATCTAAAATCCAATGATATGTTTTGGGCCTATTAAGAAGCAAGCATATCTATTTTATAAAGATTGAATACTAGGTGTCTCCAGCTTTGGAACTAGCAAATTTTTAGATGCAATCAGCTGGTGGTGTTGATAATGTTCTTCCTAACAAGCCTTCTCTATGCATAAAGTATAAAGAACTTGTGCAAAATAGAGAGGATCCTAATCATAAATCAGATTTTCTGAAAACCACAAATTGTTAACATCTAATGATCCATATATACTATAGAGATAAAGATGTTAGTGTTTTTTTTTTTTTGGTGATGATATAAAGATGATAGTTTGATTATATATAAAATATATAAATTGACGATAGACTTAGATGGAAAACTTAAAAGTCTTCCAATTGCAAATTTAGGCCTTGGTCATTTATTTTTGGGAGATAACAGTTCTAATTTAATTTTAAGTTTAATTGTTTTGAATATCTATTATATCACAGGTGATCCCATATCAATTAAGCAAATTGAAAGAGCTTGTTTACATGAAGCTCTTTACCTAAGGAATAGAGGGTTGCAAGTTTGGCAACTTAGATGTACCACCAATGAAGTTGTAGTTTGGTACTCTTTCAATATTTCTTAGTTATGTGCTCTTAATTTGTTGGCAAGTTGAATATTTTAGTCAGTAATTTAATTTTCATCATGCTTGTAATAAATATTGTGTTTTAAATTTATATCTAATTTAAAATTTTTGATCAATAATTTTATTTGATTTTACCTTTTGAGGATTTACCACTTGTAGTATAAAATTACATCACATTTCAAGGATGACTGAAAATTTATTTTAAGGAAACCACATCATTTACTTATCGGTACGGACTTCCATCCACAGTGTGTTAGGAACACTCACACCCCATTAAACTCAATTGGATACTGGGATCTTTATTTAGCTTCATACACATTATACGTTTTTTTGTATTTTTTTGGTAAATCATACACATTATATATTGTTAACCACTATCTTGTTTCAATGTAATAATAATTAAATGTTCCTCTCGGTATAAAGACTAAAAGAAAATAAAGTTAATATCATATATGTGTCTTTACAACTTATTATAGAAGTCTTATAAACAAATTGCAAATTTTGTATGCATCTATTTAATATTGTTTTGTCACTAGATAAAAGTTTGATGTTGGGCTAAAGGATTCGTTTTTTGGTTTGGAACACTAGAAGGTAATTCACATTAGAAGCTTACTACCCCTCTAAAAAACATGAACTTTGGAGCACCACTTCTTTTTTCCCCTTTTTTTTAAAATTTCTTTAATATAATTTTTAATTTCATTATATGATATGGAAATTCTATGGTGAGTACGGTCCGCATGAGGACTGCAGTATTAGTGATGGTTTTTTATAGTATTAACGACGGTTTCTTAAAAAATCGTCACCAATACTGTGGTCCGCATGAGAACCGTCCGCACCATAGACGGACTGATATATGGAAATTCTATGGTGAGGACGGTCCGTACTTTGCTATGGTACAAATCTCTTCAAAGACAAGAGTTTTTTTTAAGAAACTGTGTCAATACTATATATAAAGATGACTATTTTTTTTAAACCGTTGTCAATATTATACATAAAAACAATGATTTTTTCAAAAACTATCATTTTCTAATAAGTTTGCACCATATCAAAGTGTGGATATCCAGACCATAAAATTTTATTATATATATATATGTGGTATTTGCTTATCTGGGAAGGCTTAAATGTGTTGGCAGATTTTGAAACCTTATAGTTTTTCCTATGTGATTAAAGTTTTCATGGTATGAAAGGAAGTTTACCATGTGTCTTTTGTGTTCAAAAACTATGAATTCGGCTGCAGATATGTTTTTCATAGAAAAAGGTATTGCGGAACCTGATTAGTTCAACTCCAAGTCTTACCCTAATTAATTACGATGATCTTTACATGATTATTATGAGAAATATATCCTATTTTATTATAGGGAAGTGATAAAAACCCACCTGAACATATTGAGCTTATCATAATTCTTGATCTTCATTGGAAAGGAATTTAATTTGACACATATCCAACCATTAACTATAGGGTTATAATGAAGCGGATATGAACTGTATTAGATACATGTATTATTGAAAGTTTGAATTTATTTAAAACTTATTATTAATGATTATTATCACCTAAGTTACTCCAAAAGAATATAATAGGATTATGTATTTTGTTAAGATTTCCTTAACAACATATTTGGATAAATATGAAGTTAGTGGGAATCTAATTATCTTGGAAAAGTGATAATTTTTTTTTGTAGTGAAAAAATATAGGCCCAGATAATTAAATTTCAACCAATGTAGGAAAATATGTGGGAAAGTTATTCCTATCTATATAGGTGTCATTTTGAGAATCCCAAAGAAAATAGTTTTAATTTTTTTTAAAATACATATTTATTATTAATTTATTATATAATATTAAATTTAATTACTTATCAATCATTATTTTTTCATTACTCACTAAATAGATAAAAAAAAAATAATTTTCAAAAAATTAAATTCTGAAAATCAATTTTTTTTTTAACTTTGACATTTTCTAAACATCCATAAAAGTATTTTGTGTTGATGTGTTCCACAAAATTACCTTGTATATTTTGACATCTTGCTTGCACTATATTGGGCTACATTTCTGCTTAATCTCTATTAAAAGAGAACCAAAATGATCAATTTAAAAACCATAACAAAAAAGATTAAAAGATGTTTTTTTTTTTTTTTAAGAAAAAAACATTTAAATTAAATGATTTTATATTCTTTTTCCTTTGACTTTAATGTTTAGACACGTTATCCACTTTTTTGACACATGGAACCTAAAAGAAAAAGCTAGCACGGAAATTAGTGCACTTAAATTATCTATTGAACGTATAAAATATATACAAATATAGCGGCATGGGTGTAGGGAAAAACTTTTGAAAAGTGGGAATTATTTTTATTCATATGATATTAAAAAGAAAAAAAAGTATGTGGGATTAAAATAGTAAAAGTGTGATTATTGGGATCAGTATTTTAAATGGATTTATTTGAATTTTTTTTTGGTTAAGAAAATCTGATTATTTATTGCTACTAATAATGATTGAAGATTTTTTTTTTTTTTATAATAATAATGCCGACTGTGGTCTTTTTGCTTGTTTGTAGGGAATATTCTTTTATAATATTTCACATGACTATTTTTTATATGCTTCGCTACAACTTCAACAGTAAGAGAGAAAAACTAAAGCCGCTGCTCTGACTCTGGTCTAGGGATTGAATAGCTGCCAACTCTGCTCTGACTCTGGTCAGGACAGCAGGTATTCTTTTCCCCATTATATATTAAACCTGCGAGTTATGCAGCCCTACATAGAACTATGCAGCATTGATCTGCTATTAATAGACCAAGTTCATTTCTGCAAGTAATATCAACTTTATCTCAGAGATTTCGCAAGCTGTCACAGCTCAATTTAAGTTTATTTGTTTGCCACTATATTTGTCTGTAATTACAAAAATACCAACTCATTCAAGCTGGTTCAAACGTTATTCACCCAAAAAAAAAAGAAAAACGCTGGCTTAATTGTCAAGAAAAAAAAGTGAAATATTTCAACATCTTAATTGATTCTAAACGGTGAAAGCGAGCGTGGACCTTTTTCACAACTAGGTTCTCCATTACTGTTGTGTGTTTTATTATGTCACTATGAAGACCACCGATTTGAACCAGTTTCACACCAATAATGTAATGATTAAGAGGAAATCTATACAACTCCCATTAAATATTAAACCCGTGACTCAAACTATTGTTAGTCAAAGAACATATTATACATTACAAAGAAAACTAGTTGGAACTTGGGTTTGAATACCAAAAGAATATAAATAATAAATAATATATACTTTTTCCAAATGGAATAGAAGTGGATTAATTCTATCCTCATGAGTTTGAATTTTGAATTGAATTTTTCAGATAGAAAAAGCAATTGGTAAACCTACAGAAAAATCATATATACATTTTGCAATTGTTATGGTTATGTCACTGCAAGAAAAAATGGATTTAGTGACTAGCTTTTCAGCAACCAAAAAATTTTAATCACTAAAAGAGACCATTAATGACTAACAAATGGTCATCGAAATTTTTGATAGTCCATATAAGAAAATGGTTGTGTTCCACTTTTAGTGACCATTATTTTGGTCTCTAATTCTAATTTTCAATGACCAAAAATCATTTGGTTGCTGAACATGGGAGTGGAAACTATTCCCGCCTTTTTTTTTGTGAGAAAATGATCTATCAGCAACCAAAAACAAGTTGATCACTGTAAAAAAATGTATCAGCTACCAGCAATTTAGTTACTAATAGTTTAAGTAATTGAAAAATGATTAAAAAAACATAAAATAAAGGAGTTTTAGAGAACAAAGTTCTTTGGTCACCAAAAATTGATATTAGTAACCAATATATTGGTCTCTGATGTTGATATTCAATGACCAATCATAATTTGGTCCTAAAAGATAGAGAAATAAGCAAACCAAAGTAAATTGGTCACTAAAATAAAGTATTGGTCATTGATATTCTAACTAATTCCTAAGCAAAACAAAATGTTAGATAAATTATCACTTTATAATGCTATTATATACAGCCAGATATATAAATCTATTATATATAATTTTGATAGGAGGAAAACTATTTTCCACTTTATAATGCAAGCCATATTGATATATTAAAGATTAAGTTATCATTTCACCATGCAATTTAATTTGTAATCATTTGGTTAAGGTGGTAATGTTATAAATTAATCATTTTAAAATGGTTTATATTATAAAACATAATATTTTTCATGAGAAATTACATATATATAGACTATTTGAAAACAATCTAATGGTAGAGTCATTATTTCTTGTACAATCATTCTAATTCAATTTTCCAACCGCATACATATGGAAAAAAACTATATAATATATATAGCGATGTCTCATTTATTAAAAATTTACCTTACCTTATAATATATATTATGTTAGAGTTGTCTCACCTAAATACATAATTAATAAAGTCGTATGGGAATGATGATGGTTTCTTGGCTATGTCACACTTTTAAAGGAGAGGTTAGTGTTTTACTCATTTTAATGCGAGGTTATTTTTCATTGAATTTTATGTATATATATATATATATTTTTTTTTTTCCCTTTATTTTTCAGCATGTTCCTATTTTTGTAACACACTTGATGTTCCGGATCCCATCGATCTCCTTCTTCCAGACTGGACCTGCTTGGAATAGACTAATTTGGGCCTGAGCTATTATTGTCAGTTGCGGAACTTGAATACCAACATTACAGTAGACGATCAATATGATAAGTTTCTGCGACAGCAACGAAATGACCTCGTTTGTCCAAGAATGGCCCTTTACCTCATCATGTCAAGAGAGGTTTGAAAACTATGAGTTAGATCATTGGCTCTTTCCTTCCACCCTGGTGACGTTTCTTAATTTCCTTTAGTGTTTGCCTTTGTTTTAATGTTTGTATATTTCATTTTCTTTTCTTTCTCAGTTGCATTGTTGTTTGTTTTATTTCAAAACTATGGGAAGACATTGATCTATATTTATGTTTTCTTTTTCAGGAGTTCTATGCTTGTGGATTATAATGACTTTTCTTATTTTTTGTTCATGTTTGCCTTGTTTTTTTTGTTGTATTTTTTTTTACCACTTGCATTGCGATGTATTTTTTAGTGCTTCTTAGTCATGACTTGCAAAACCTAATCATTTATAACCGGGCATTAAATTCTGTTTGATTATTTATTATTTATAGGTCTTTTTGAATATATAACTTCCTATATAGCTGCTTATACGCCCACAAAAAAAAAGAAAAAAAAATTTCTAATTAGCTAAACTTGTCTTATCTATTTAGAAAACTTAGAATCTTTGAGTCTGTTGGAGTCTTCTAAGATTCGAGTGCGTGTGTCATTACTATTAATATAACAACATTATTAAAATATGAAAAGCCTCTTAAAACACCTTCTTTTCTTGACACTGGTGGAAAAAGAATATAATTGAGTTGTCTCAGTTGGCCTACTTTCCCTACACCACCGATACTGTTCTTGAATTTGCTTTTGAAAATTTCGATAGTTTGGTGGCAATTGGCTACATCTACACATAATTTCCGAATTACAAGAAAAGTGCAATCATTTATGCTAGATGAGCAACTGGAACTACTTATATTTATATATAGTGCAATCATTTATGCTAGATGAGCAACTGGAACTACTTATATTTATATATATATATATATATATATGTATTTTTTTAAAAAATATATATTAAGAAATAACCTTTCGCAAAATGTATTATAGAGGCTATTTTTGAATCCAATTAACCATGGTCCTTTTCTTTTTTATTAATAATGACAAAAATAAAAGAAAATATACGAAAGCAACAAAAGAAACTTCCATGTTTGAAGATTTTCGTAAGCTCTATTGCCTCCATGTCCATCATATATAGGCAGCCTTTTAGTTGAGAAATTCTTAGGTACATAATGTGTACTAACGTGGCTATTGATTTGGTACACATTGGCCAATGATATTATGCCATGTGTGCATAATAATACATGCTATTTAAAGTCTTAGGTTATTAGCCTTAGAGTACTAATGCCGTTTGTAATTTTTTTCTTCTTGTTATATGTTTTATTTGTAATCTTTTTCTTTTTGTTATATGTTTTATTTTATTTTTTTATTTTTTCACTGATAGCTATGTTACACCGTTCTTTTCGTTTGCCACAAATAAAAAAAATCCTACTGACAAAATTGCAATTGTTATGAATAAATGTTTATATAGAATGATAAAGATATGTAGATAGGATTGTAAACTTAATTTTGCTTTTGCATAGAATATATATAAACATATATTTATATTTGCTTTTGAGGAATCAAATTAGTTTTAAATTTGTAAGTCTAAAGAAAACTTGAAAATTTTTTCTCTTTTACAAGGGCATACAGTTTACTAGTAACCAAACAAAATTCAATATTTGGAAAAAAAAAAAAAAAAGAAAACGAAAACCAAAATTTCACAACCGATTAGAACCCTGGAATCAAAAGTGTATGCGCAACACCAGGATCTGCATTCACAACCGATTAGAACCCTAGAATCAAAAGTGTATGCATTAACACCGGGATCTACATCAAAGAACTTATGTTTGTGCAATTTGTTTTCTTTCAAAGAGTGTTCAAGCTTTTTCTTATTATTATTTTTTTTTTCAATACCAAGTCATCCCATTACTTTTTTTCTGCCATTGAAAGAAGAGGTTTAGGAGCGAGAAAAAAAAATAAAAATAAAATAGAGACATTTAAACTCTAACTACACATGGAGTTTTTAAATAAGGTGTACTATTATTTAAACATGGGATAATATCATTGATAAATGTCTACTAAGTCAAAAGCCATTTTGGTACACAATGTGTACCCAATAATTTCTCCTTTTGGTCAATGCACATTTTAGAAAAGTTCGTTCTCTGTTTATACATAGCTATGAGGTGTATATATAATATTATTATTGTTGGACCGCAAATTCCTTAATTAATATTACCTTAGCTGGATAGAACCCTATCTCTTCGTAAGTATGTATGTAACTGCATAAGTCCTCTGCGTCGGTCCAGAGACTTTTTTATTTTTTCGTTTAGGCCAACTTATTTCAAGCAGAGTGAAGCCCAAGCAACCAAACGCAAACAAGTATTTGCCTTTCCGAGAGACAATTGTGGCACCACACCCATATTTGTTTAATTTGTATGTTTCTTTCCACAGCTCTGCAACATAAAGTTTAATTACGAAGGCAGCAATGAAAATGAAATGTATCTTGAAAAGGAGTGGGAACAGAAAAACAAGAAATTAGCCCATAATGAATGATGAACTCCGTACAATGATTGAGAACCCACCGAGATTTAAAACTCCTAAGCCTACTTCAAGGACCCAAAGCAAAATAGGATAGCCCAACAGGAAAATGGGCCTCTCTCGGTTTCTATTGGTCTTAGATGAACAGTGTGGTTTTTTTTTTTTTTTTTTTTTTTTGGGGATTAATTCATTTGTTTGTTTTTAAGGTTTTGTGGTGTTCACTCGTTTGGCTGCGAGATAAACTTTCGTACACATGCTGTTTTTAGGGTTACTGGGGGAAACATTGGATGCTCAATCCTAACCATCAAAATTTTATGATGTCATCCATAATAAGCCTAATTATCTCATTTTTTTAATAACTTACGAAAACTAAACTCTAATATAAAATATTTCGATAACCAAATCTCATAAAACTTTAATCAGCAGAGTCAATTCTCTAAGGTCAATTTATTTATTTATTTTAACTAAAACTTATTGTTTAGAATTCGACAAGTATCTCTAATCATTTTAAAGTGATTGAGACCCAGCGGTAAAGGAATTTTGATCAATTCACTTGAAAGCACTATCACAGGGACGATTAGAAAGGTTAATAAGGCAGTTTTAAACCCTAAAGCTGTCTCTTATACCCCGTTGTTTTTTCCTTTGCTTGCCCTTTGATTGGATTTTTCAGAGTCAAAGTGGCAGGAAGTCAACTAGGCAGGCATCCTCTTAGTATTACATGCATATGAACTCCTTCACTATTACATGCATGGGAACTCTACCTATTATAAAGAAACGTACACAGCTAGGCTGCCCACCACATACGCCTTCCACAGGTAGACAAGCCGTAAGAGTTGGAAACCATTTGTAAAGGCCATAGACATGGACGGAACTATTAATGGGCCAGAGGCCAATGATCCCCTAACATTTTTATTTTACTTTTTTAATAAAATGTATTTATATAAATATAAGTTGAAGTGTGGCCCTCCCAGTTTTTTTTTTTTTATTTTTTTTTTCGATACATCTATTAATGTTAATTATGTATCAATTTTAAAATTTACCTTATTAGTTCATAAACTCATAAATACTAGATGCTATCTATTTAACTTAACTCTAATCAATAAATTTATATACAAAACAAAAAAAATTAAATCCTCTTTCTTCCATCATAATACACAAATATACAATAGTACTCTACAAGGTATAATTTCAAAACAAAAAAGATATTTGAATTGATCCTCAAGGAGACTAAGGTAGTTTTTTTTATTTATATTTTATCAATTAGTAATTCATAAATCTAATTTCATATCTTTAGATGTGTTTAAATGAAGTTTTTTCTTTTCTTTTCTTTTTGTTTCTCTAAGTATTTAATATAGAAGGTATCGTTTTTTTTTTTTTTTATTCTCTCTTTGATTTTGTATATTAGAAAGGAAATTATGGAAATGTTTTGTATTGATCAATTATAAATGATTTTTGTGATTAAAAAGAATATATTGTTCTATTTAATTTATAATTTTTTTTAATATAGATATATACATGATAGAATTTAAAGATTTCAAAGACGTTACTTAATATATGCATATATATTTGTTTTTATTAATAATTTAATATATATATATATATATTTTTTTTATTAGAAGCTATGTAAATCTCAACCCCTGCCTTTACAATCCTGATTCAGTCTCTGGCCATAGAAGTCTTCCAAAAGTGGACAAAGTTGTTGTGCTTTGAATCCCGCTACTTCTGCGGTTGCTTTCCCTTCCCATTTTGGCTTTTGTTGTTGCACATAAATTGCCATTCTCTATGCAAGAAGTAATCCCACCCAATGCAAGAACCCAAAAAAAAAAAAAAAAAAAAAAAAAAAAAAAGCTTTAAAAATGGATTATGGTTCATGAGAATATCCTTCGGAGGGCTTAATATAGAGGTTATCCCAACATGTGTAGTATAATTGTTTGCATTGTTGCATATAATTCATTGTTTTTTTATCGAAGTAAATATTTAATGAATTTTTGAGGTGCTAAAAGATCCAACAAATATTATGTAGAAGTTACCTAGTCATTAAAAGGTTTTAAGTAGAGTCCAAAAAATACTTTACCTTGAAAAGGAAGGAAGATTGAAACCAATGTACGATAAATTTTATATGTTTTGGTATTTTGCATCCTAATTTTCTTTTGAAATTGTGCACTTCAATTTTTTTTTTTTTTTTAACCTTGCACCTCCTTATTTTCTCTGTTGATTTTTTTATGGACTTGTCACATGACTAACACATAGGAAAAAAATAAATGTGCAAAGTATAATTCTAATTATTTTAGATTGTAAATTGCAAAAAAATTTAAAATAAGAAATAATGAAAAATTAATAAACTTTATTCATTAAAAATAATTATTATTCTTTTAATAAATTAGTAGAGATTTAAAGGAATGAAAATATAATTTTTGAAAGAATAAAAAAAATTATATATTATTGTTTTTCAAGAAAAACAAAGATCTATAATTTTTTTTTATTATTATAAAATCTAATGGAAAACTTTGAAAGATTATTATTATAAAATATGTTATTTTATGTATTTCGTGTATTTTTTATATTTATATTTAATATTTTTTTAAAAATACATTTAAGATTTGTATTTTTCATGGAATTTTACTTTTCCCCAAAAAATTGATTTTTTTAATGCCTGTTTAAATTTTTTTATTGGTCTTTATTTTTTTTGGATATCCATCTCATTGTTTTTGAAATTTAAATAATAATTTGTCAATACTATAATGATTCTAAATAATAATAAATCGAGCTTTAAACTTTAACCAATCACAATTCTAACATGTCATGGTATTTAATTTGTACTACACTAGCCTAGAAACGCCATGTCACTCTCAGCCAGATAAGTTATACGCCTACACCCCTCTTTATTCACAGTGTGACAAAGATACAAAATTTTATAAAATATGTAAATATAAGCATGAATTGGTAGAAAAATCATGAAAATGGAAAAATCAGATGGAGATTTAGGTATCCCCAATCCCATTTGGAGATATTTTTTAGGATGGCAACCAAACTATAGAATCTGAGAATGTTAAGGGAACCAAACTTAGAAGAAGAAAGAAAAAAAAAAGTGACCAAATTTTTAGACCCTTACTGGGTATATAATTAAGAAAAGGTAAGCGATCAGCTTGGCCTGCTTTTGCCCTTAAGAAAGAAAACAAGGGATAAAATGAAAATTTACTTCCCAGTTCCATGGCCGAAATCTCTATGTTTGGCTTTGGTTTCAGTTTCAATGTTAATCCACTGAAAAGCTAACGAAATTCGTCAAAAGTAGAACCAAAAGACACCCAAAATATATGACCTTTAAGCTACTAAAAAGAAAAAGCAAACTATAGAGAAAATCTTACCACTCAGTCTGGACATTATATCAGCTACTCTCTTTTGACAGTGGCTACACCGAATATCCGCAGAAAGAACAATTTCCTGAACCTGTTTTGAGCCAAAATCAACCCTGAAGCCAAACAAGCAACAAAGAGAAAGAGAGAGAAAAAGAGAGAAAGAAAAAAAACTAACAAGATGCATGGATAAGGATTCAACAGAAGCTCTTAGACTAGTTCCAGGAGGCAACAAGCTCTTAGACTTTCTAATTCCAATTCCAGAGAGCTTCTTTATGTTATTCCGATCACCAAAAGCCATGCCTAGGTAATTGCTATCCAATCATCTAAACATTGGGAGGGAATAAAAACCTATAAAATAATAATACCAGAAATGTATACAACCAGGTTGCCCACAAATGCCTTTCACGGGTGGACAAGTTGTGAGAATTGGAAACCATTTGTGAAGGCCACAGAAATCGTCCGGAAGTGGCCAAACTTGTTCTGCTTTGAATCCCACTACTGCGGTTGCTTTGCCTTCCCATTTTTGCTTTTGTTGCTGGTGAGAAATTTACCAATTCTAGCAAGAAGTAATCCCACCCAATGCAAGACCCAAAAAAAAAAAAAAAAAAAAAATGTCTTTAATTAGAAAATGGATTATGGTTTTAGAGAATACCCTTTGGAGGGTTTAATATAGAGTCCTATTCCTAACATGTGTAGTACAATTAATTTGCATGTATTCATTTTTTTAATAAAGTGAATATTTAATTAATTTTTGATGTGCCAGAAGATCCAACAAATATACTGCACTAGTCAATAGTTACCTAGACATTATCAAAGGGCCAGACATTAAAAAGAAGGAAAAAAACAAAAAAAAAATAAAATTAAGTAATACATAAAAAAAAGGTGTACAAAGCGAGATATACTTCACCTTTGCAACCAATTTCATGGCGCGAAAGGGATAATGTTGACTTTTATTTGTCCTGTTTGAATTGAGGTAAGTTCGAAAAGGGATAAGTTCTCACACCTCACTGGATGGGTTTTAAGTATTAACAATACAATAATTATTTTTAAAAAATAATTACTAGGAAAGTGTCTTGTACTGGTTAATATTAAAATGATGGTTTTCTTTTGAAGTTTTTTTATTCTATTTTTTTTTTTAAATAACAAAAAGAAGCTCTTAGAAAATGGATGGCTTCAGAGAATACCTTTGGAGGGTTTAATCTAGAGGTTCTACTAGCATGTGTAGTATAATTATTTTGTGTATATTCATTTTTTTTACTAATGTAATTATTTAATGAATTTATGAGGTACTTAAGATCCAACGAATTATAATGGATTTCTCAAAAGGTTTAAATAGAATCCAAAAAGTAAGGTAAAAAAAAAAAAAAAAAAAGGGAAAAAAACACTTAAAGATTTCTATCCAAAAAAAAGAGTTAGAAGTTTAATTATTTTTTAACTTCTAATTAATGTTAAAAAATCCTAATTAATTATCTTCACCCAAAACTTATATCACTCTTCTCTATCCTCTCTCTTTCTTTTTCCATTTAAAACCTAAAATGCAATTAATTAAAATTATTCAAAAATCGTAATCTCTCTACTCTTATCGGATTTCCTCTTCTCTCTGTTTCTTCTTCCAAAAATTATAACCCTCCATTCTCCAACCGATCAAAGGGACAACAACCAAGTCAAAAATCGTAACCCTCGAATTCTAAAAGAAAGGGAGCTGAAGATCAGTGAAAAAACCTCAAGAAATCTGGTTGACACGGGCTCAACAATTTGGTTGGAAACTTCTAGAAATTTGAAGGATTTTCTTCAGCAATGGGTTGGAGAATTTTTACTTGGGGGCGATATGGTTGCGGAATAGGAAATTCAAAAAAATAAAAAAATAAAAAAATAAAAGAAAGAAAGAAGAAGAAGCATCTTGAGTTCGGATGGTGTTTGGAAGGAAGAAGCTTCTCAAGGAAGCAAAGGCATACGTGTCACTTTACACAAATCTTTGCAGAATTATACCAAAATTCAAGGGGTATTTATGAAATTAATCATTTTCAATAATTTTTCCCGCCAACCTTACTGTTGGTTTATTTATATATATATATATATATATATTTTTTATAAAATGCATTACACGTTCAAGAAGGAAAGCCAAAAACAGGAGCCAATACATGAACCTTTTTTTATTTATATTTCATACTCTTTTCTTGTTTCAATGGACAAAAAACAGAGATACATATGCTTTCATTATTTTCATAGTTCATGAACCATATTTAAAAGGTTCTTACATTTCCCATACATATTTATCATATATCCTAAAGAAAGTAAAATATTAAATTTGGTTTATTATTCCAACAATCCCTCCTGTAAACCAAATTTTCTTTTAACTCCAAGCTTAGCATTTATATTTTTGAAAAGCTGTTGGCTGAGAGGTTTTGTTAAGATATCTGCCAACTGGTCTCTGCTTCTGCAATATTCAATTTGAATTGTGCCATCTTTGATAAGATTCCTGAGAAAATGAAATCTAGTCCGTATGTGTTTAGTCCTCCCATGAAGAATAGGATCTTTAGCAACTGATATGGTTGAACTATTATCACAAAACAAAATAGTTGGCTCTTCTGGCTTAAACTTGACTCTCCAAGACTCCTTGTAACCAGATAATCTGACAACCTGCAGCACAAGCAGCTCTATACTTTGCTTCAGTGGTTGAAAGTGCTACCACCGGCTGTTTCTTTGACATCCAGGAAATTGCTCCTCTTCCAATATTGAACACATAACCAGCAACACTTTTACTGTCATCAACACTTCCAGCAAGATTACTATCAGTGTAACCCATAAGATTAATTGGAAGATTTGCTTGATAATATATACCATAATCAATGGTCCCTCTAAAATATCTCAAAACTCTTTTAGCATCTTCCAAATGATTTGAATATGGCTTCTCCATAAATCTGCTCACCAAACTAACAGCAAACATGATATCAGGCCTTGTTGCCGTTAGATACATCAAATTTCCAACTAGACTTCTAAAAACACTTGGATTGACAAGTTTTCCTTCACCATTTTTGCTTAACTTTAATCCAGCAACACATGGAGTTGACACAGGATTTGCTTGCTCCATTTTAACCTTCTTCAAAATATCATTTGCATATTTCTCCTGAGAAATAAAAATTCCTTCTCTGCCTTGGTGAACTTCAATTCCCAGAAAATGATGTAGTTTCCCCAAATCTGTCATTTTAAACTCCCTTTTCATTGATGCTCTAAAATTATTTAATAACTCCGTATTGTTGCCAGTGAATATGAGATCATCAACATAAAGACTTACAATGATGAAACCTTCTTTGCCATGATTTTTGACAAATAGAGTATGCTCATATGGACACTTATGAAACCCATTCTTCTCAAAATAAGAATTTATTCGGCTATACCAAGCTCTAGGTGATTGTTTAAGACCATATAAAGCTTTCCTCAATTTATAAACTTTGTGCTCTTCACCCTTCTTCACAAAACCAGGTGGTTGCTCAATAAAAATTTCCTCATCAAGATATCCATTCAAGAAGGCAGACTTAACATCCATTTGATAAATTTCCCAATAACTTTGAGCTGCAAGAGAGATGATCAGCCAAACAGTTTCAAGACTTGAAACTGGTGCAAAAACTTCTTTGAAATCTTCACCTTCCTTTTGCTTATATCCCTTGGCAACTAATCTTGCCTTGTATTTGTTGATTGAACCATCTGGACTGATCTTTGTCTTGAACACCCACTTAACTCCAATAGCATTTTCCTTTGCTGGAAGAGAAGTGAGTTCCCATGTGCTATTTCTTTCAATTGCATCAATTTCTTCCTTCATAGCTATTTTCCATTTTTCTTCCTTGACAGCTTCTTCAAAAGAAATAGGATCTTCTCTTGCAAAAAAAGCAAAGAAAATATTCTCTTGATTTATTGGCTGAGTTGCATCATATATCTCCTGCATAGTCTTTGTCTTTCTCCATTGGGAAGAATCTTCATTTTTTGAATCTTGAGAATTGCTTTCATCTTCAACTACAACACAAGGTGTATTGAGTGAACCATCTGCTTCAAAGTCATAAAAAGATGATGCTTCATCAAATTTCACATCTTTACTTACTACAATCTTCTTTGTAAGTGGATTATACAACTTATAAGCTTCAGATCTTTCACTATATCCCACAAAAATACATTTTTCAGCCTTGTCATCCAACTTATTTCTCATAGGATCAGGAATATGTGCATATGCAAAACTTTCGAAAATTCTCAAATGATGAATACTTGGTTTTGACCCGTACCAGGCTTCATGAGGAGTGCAATTTTGCAAAGCTTTTGTTGGTGACCTGTTGATTAAATAAGTAGCACAACATACAGCTTTTGCCCAAAAATCTGAAGACAACCCTTTTCTTTTAGCATACACCTTAGCATTTCCATGATTGTTCTATTTTTCCTTTCACAAACACCATTTTGCTGTGGTAAATAACGGGCTATTAGTTCATGTTTTATACCAGCCTCTTTACAAAATAATTCAAACTCATTTGAAAGATATTCTCCACCACGATCAATTCTCAAAGTTTTAATCTCATATCCAGAAAACTTTTCAACTTGAGCTTTAAAATCCTTGAAAGCTTGAAATGCTTCTGAATTTGCTTTAATAAAGAATGTCCAAACTTTTCTTGAAAAATCATCAATAAAAGAAATAAAGAACTTGTTACCTCCCATAGATGGTTCTGGCATTGGACCACATAAATCTGAATGGACAAGCTCAAGAGGTCTTCTAGCTTGGTGAAAAGATTTTGAAGGAAAAGTCTCACAATGCTGCTTTCCAAGTTGGCAAGCTTCACATACTCCAATCATCTGATCAATTTCAGGTAGGCCTTTAACAATCTTTCTCTTTGATAGCAACCTAAGACTTCCAATATTTAGATGCCTAAATCTATCATGCCATATTTTTGAATTTTCTTCTTCAACACATCTAAAGCAGTCAATATTAGAGATTTCCAGTGTAAAAGGGAATAAATTATTTGAAGCCACTAGAATTTTAGCAACAAGCTGACTTTCCCTACGTAGAATGCACATATAATCATGGAAGTGAATATCAAATCCATTTTTCAAAAGTTGCCCAGTGCTTAGCAAATTACATTGCAATCCAGGAACATAATAAACTTCTGACATTTTCTCTAAAGTCCCAGATTTAGTTTTAAAAATAATTTCTCCCAGACCTTATATTTTATAGGATTTTGCATCTCCTATTATCACTTGACCACATTCAAATTCTTCTAATGATGAAAACAAGTGCTTGTTACCAGTCATATGCTTATTTGCTCCACTATCTAAATACCAAACATGATTTATATCACCATAGCAAGCAAGAAGCAAAGTTTCAGAATTACCTTTTTCCTTGTCATGAATGAACCCAGCATTCTTTCTTTGATTGGCTGGATTATTCCAACATTCACTTGCTTTATGTTGAGGCTTGTGACAATAATAGCATTTAAAATAGCTATGTCCATGCAAATTAGAGCCTCTTCCTCTTCCTCCTCTGAATCTGCCACCTCTTCCCCTTTATGGTGTGTTCTCTAGTTGATTTATATTTTTTACTGAAGAATCTTCTCTACTTGGACTTCCTCTTCCTCTATTATTGTCTCCTCTGCCACATCCTCTAAAATTAGCTCGTGAGAAATTTTGCCCTCCTGTATTTGCAACTTGTGATTTAAGAGCTTGATCAACAGAAGTTCGACTGGTTGAAGCAAGAGTTCTTTTATTTACTCGAAATTCATGAGATTTTAAAATTCCAAACAACTCCTCTATTGAAACAGTAGATAAATCTTTTGATTCTTCTACTGCAACGACAACAAAATCAAATTTTTCTAGAAGGCTTTGAAGAACTTTTTCAACAACCTTTTGATCTTCTAAAATTTCTCCATTAGAAGCCATTTGATTCACAATAGAAGTAACTTTATTGAAATAGTCTGAAATGCTTTCATTCTCCTTCATTTCTAATTTTTCAAATTCTGCTCTTAAAGATTGCGGACGTACATTTTTCACCTTTTCTTCTCCTTTATATGCTGATTGGATCATCTCCCAGGCTTGCTTGGATGTTTCTGCTTTTGCAATTCTTTCAAATATTGGTCCTTCAATGGTTTGATAAATCTGAAAGAGAGCCTTGCTGTCTTTCTCTCTTTTTTCTTTCAACGAAGTGCTTTCTGCTCTAGTTAGACTCTCTTCGTTTTCTGGCTCTTCATATCCATCTTCAACAATACTCCATAACTTAAATGATTTTAGCAGTACCTTCATCTGATGCCTCCAATAATCATAATCTTCTCCATTGAAGCGGGGAATAAGAGAAGCCAGATTGTTCATATTTGCCATAAGGCTCTGATACCAATTGTTGGTTTATTTATATATATATTTTTTTATAAAGTGCATTACACGTTCAAGAAGGAGAGCCAAAAACAGGAGCCAATACATAAACCTTTTTTTATTTATATTTCATACTCCTTTCTTTTTTCAATGGACAAAGAACAGAGATATATATGCCTTCACTATTTTCATAGTTCTTGAACCATATTTAAAAGGTTCTTACATTTCCCATACATGTTTATCATATATCCTAGAGAACGTAAAATATTAAATTTGGTTTATTATTCCAACACTTACTTGGTGGTTATATTTAAGTTTGAAAAGCGAGAAGGCTTCTTCTGGAGAGAATATCAGAGAGGTTTCTTCTGCAGAGAACATTGGAGATATAAGATCTTTATTTGTTCGCCATGGAAGTAGAGGACGAGGAGATCCACACAAACGGAGTAGGTGACAAAGAGAAGCGAGCAAGACTAATCATCAAGCAGATGTTCCTCGACCTCGAAGCCTATGCGAAACTCTACATGGGCGAATGAAGATCATGAGCCTACTATTCATTGCGGACCACTGCGAGAACAAGCCCTTCAGATAGCTTACATTGAGATTAAGAAATGAGACAACACACGACTGGCATGTTGCCAGTTTATGAACTCGTATTGACGAGCTCTAAACAATGGTGTATCAGTTAAACCAAAATCTTGATCATAGAAAAAGTCAATCTAGGACCCACATATAGTATATTTGGTCAAATCTAGTCAAACCTACACAACAGGGGTATTTGTTACGGGTTGTTACAACAAGCTGATAAGATCCACCCCAGAAACCCTCCCAGAATCTTTCGGATGGTTCCGCTTAGTGAAGTCCCATTGGACAATCTATAGAGGATATCCAATGGAACCTCACTTAAAACGTTGACAAAAGATCGATGGTCGGTTCGGAATCAATGATGTGGCATCGTGTGACATGGTCGATCAGACGGTTGAGCAGAAGAAGAGAAAGCTTGAGCAGGAGCTCATGTTTTATAGGGTAAAACTTCTATTATATTATTTACATTTGATTTAATCTTGGTGTACTTTTTGACTGGATGTGGCTTGGTCAATCAGAAACTTAACCTGACGAAGGATGTGTAGAAGAAGAGAAAGCGTGAGAACAAATTCGATCATTATGAGGTAAAATGATTTAGTTCTTTTTTTTTTTTTTGGTGGTTGGGTTTTTCTTGTTAAACGTCTAAATAGAAATAGGGCACATTAATTTTTCACATAATTTTATTTTTTATTTTTTGTTCAGGAGAAAATAAATCTAATATTGTCAATGAAAGCTATAAATCAACAAATGAATAAAACAGCAAAGAATAAAGAGATGAATTTAAACCTACAAACAAATTAATTGGTTATTTCCATACTTATCGTACTTGGTAATATTACTTGTTAATGATATTCGTCAACTTCTCCCACGAAGATTTGTTCATTAAGAATAGGAAATAGGTTATATGCTATAGCTACTTCAATGCTACATGGTACTTTGACAGATTAAACACAACATATTTAAAAACATATATATATATATATATACATATATAGACTTTCAATGCAGAGAGCTCACACTAAACTACTAAATTTGAGCCAATTTATTTTTCCAGCATGGTCATTGGATTTTGTCTAATTTAAGATAAAGTCTGATAAGGCTTAAGCTGTGCAAATTTTGGGTAACAAGAACTGTGGATACGATCTATTTTAGTTCCTGTCTATTCTTATTTGTAGAGTAGTGATTTCATTGAAGAAGCCAGCATATGGAATGGGTACAATGATCTGGGAGACTTTTTTTATGGTCATGGTGCTTTAGAGGATGCTTTCAAAAGCTATGAGCAATGTTTGGACCATCTTGATACAGTAAAACGTGTAATTCAAACATGTATGAGGGCGATTCTGGTTAGTATTGAGATGGGTCAATTTACCCATGTAACTAGCTTTGTTAGCAGGACTGAAGATGCCCCAGATGGCCTTGATTTGGTTGGTTTTAAAAAACTTTGTTGTGCTGCTGGATTGGCTCACTTGAAGGCTAAGAAGTACAAGCTTGCACCTCGTAAGGTGTGTTGATATCAACCATTTGGATTTTTAAAGCCCTAGTAAACGTTTTGAATAATATCTGTTTTTAAACAGCATAATTGAAGAGATTCCACTTTTCAAATTTTTGTTTCTAGACCCTTGAAACTTCCTAAAAGAATGATAGTCCTTTTCTTTTGGGCTCTGGAGGTGAAACAGTTGTAGTGTAGTTGATGGAGAACAATGGAGATCACATAGGAATATAATTACTAGGGTTTTATGATTTTTAGGATTTTAATATTATGATGTATTTGATTTCTGGGGTTTAAATATTATTATGCTTATTAAGGTTTTTAGTTTCTTTATGTTTTAAAGAAGTTTTATTATTTAGTTTCCTTATTTAATGAGGTATTTTACTTTTAGTTTTCTTATGTTGTTAGGTGATTTTATTATAAATAGGAGCCTTTGTAATTCTTTTAGACAAGTTGATTAATAATACAAATATTTTCTGAGAGTTATTTCTCTGGTTTTGTGTGATGCAAAATAAAATTAGGTGTGATGCCTAAGGATTTTAGGAGTGATTCTTAAAATTGTTCTACTGTGATGCTAGAGCCTATCTTACTTTTAGTTTCTTTATGTTGTTAGGTGATTTTATTATAAATAGGAGCTTTTGTAATTCTTTTAGACAATTTGATTGATAATACAAGTATTTTCTAAGAGTTATTTCTCTAATTTTATATGATGCAAAACAAAGTTAGGTGTGATGCCTAAAGATTTTAGCAGTGATTCCTAAAATTGTTCTAGTGTGATGCTAGAGTCTATCTTTTAATTTTCAGTTTTCTTTCCTTCTCTATCTGTCATGCATCAGTAATGGTCCAAAAAAATGTGTTGTAGGTATGCATTATAATGGCCCTTTGAAAGTATCATGTGGGACTGGGAGTACTTATCAAATCTGGAAGACATGGATGGATAGGGTGGTTTTATGATGGAAGTAAGAAGTGGTTGAGTATGGATTTGAAGATGTCTTGATATTGTCTAGATGCAAGTATCTTGTTCATTAAGGACATTCAAAGATGTGTTTTTGGTTAAAGTGGTTTTGATTATAGATGATTTCTCTATGCGGACTTTTAGAGAAAGGGCTTACATTTTGCTTACATGTCTTTGAAACAATTTGTGGAATATCAGCTTTTGGATGTTACAAGTTAGTGTTAGTGACAACTTTTGATTTTATTTGATTCTATTGTTTGATATTGATGGATTTTACCATGCTTGTAACATCACATAACGTCGCATTTCAAGGATGACATATTCTGAAAATGTATTTCAATATGGTACTAAGTTCCATCCACAGTGTTGTTAGGAACGCTAACATTGTGCCATTAAACTCAACTTAAATTAAAATTAATACGATTTAATTAGCTGCCTACACACATTGTATGTTGTTAACCATTATCTGGTAGAACTCTTGACATTTCGAACATTGAATAATTGGAGGAGACCCTCTTTGCCTGGCATGGGAAAAACTAGATAAAATGCTAAATACCCCTCCTTGTTTAATATCTTCAGATATGCCCTCAACCTGTCATGACAATCCATAATCGACCAAGCTATTAATCAAAAACTAATATAACCTTGTAGTTGTATGTAACATCCCACATCGGTTGGAGAGGGGCACGAAGCGGTCTTTATAAGGCTGTGGATACCTCTCCCTTCAGGACGCGTTTTGTGAGCAAAACCTTGAGGCCAGGGGGGAGAGAGGGTGTGAACCCTGGGCCAAAGAGGACAATATCCTGATGCGGGTGGTCTGGGCTGTTACAGTGGTATCAGAGCCAGTACCCGGATCGGTGTGCCAGCGAGGACGCTGGGCCCCAAGGGGGGAGGATTGTAACATCCCACATCTGTTGGAGAGGGGCACGAAGCGGTCTTTATAAGGCTGTGGATACCTCTCCCTTCAGGACGCGTTTTGTGAGCAAAACCTTGAGGCCAGGGGGGAGAGAGGGTGTGAACCCTGGGCCAAAGAGGACAATATCCTGATGCGGGTGGTCTGGGCTGTTACAGTTGAGCAACTGTCAGGACCTGTCCAGAATTCCTCCTCCGGAACCCTAGACAGCCCTGATCCCAGGGAAATACCACCGAACCTTCCAACGGAAAATCCGGCAGCACCTCCCCTAAGGGATTTACTTACCACAAATTTACCTGCACTGAAAACACACTTCAAAAATATCCCCTTATTCCTCCCACAAACTACAAACTGGTTCCACAAATTTCAGCACTTCAAAACAAAAATACAGTAATCCAGTGCAAGATAAATACAACAAGAGTGAAAGAAATAGTACAACTGCAATAAAGAAGAACAGGGTACAGTACGAACTAAAACAGCGAGGAAGATCAAGTCCGCTCCGAGTGAACGCCGACAACCTGGTACCTAGAGGAACGGAATTTAAGAGTGTGAGATGCTAATCATCTCAGTGAGCGACCCTACTACTATACCATATAATATCACAGTAATAAGTATAAATAATAATTATTTGGAAATAATAATTTCTCTCAAAACCCTTACAATTCTCTCAGTTGGAAAGGTTCCCCTTTTAAAACATTTTCACAAAACCCTTTATTCATATTCCCCGAAAACCAAGACATCAAATAAATATCCGAACAGTAAAAGTAATTTTATTTTTCCAATACAGTTTCCAAACATTTTATTTTTAAAACACAGTTCCAAAAATCAGTTGATGCACCCACTATATACCAGTGGCGCCAACAATACCCAGCGTCCCAAGGTACCGCCAGACAGGAGGTTATAGAAAGAAACCGGCATACGGTCGCGTGGCGTCCCACTGCGCCGCTGCTAACCTGGTGTCCCGGCCAAAGGGGACAATATCCTGATGCGGGTGGTCTGGGCTGTTACATGTATGTTAGTAGAGATAGAGGTTTGTGGCAACCTACAAATTAGTCCACCATTGAATATTATTATTGCATTTGTATTGCATTATGTAATGCAATTACGACCACCTTATATATATATATATACACACACACACACACACACTACATTTTAGGATCAATGTAAATGTACTTGCCTTTTATAGGCTTGCTACCGTAAGCCCACTGATTCCATCCCTGAGTACAGTCCTGGCATAGTACTCTCCCACCTATATGGATCTTTCCAGCTTCATTCAAGCCTAATGCTACATCCATGCAACCCATCAAAATTGGTGCTGCTAGTGCTAGTATCATCACCACCCCCATTCCTCCCATTTTCTTCTTTTCCTATCCACTTCCGTCTTTGCTTTCCAAGAGAGGTACGAAATCAAATATATATATATATATATAGATATATAGATATATATGGATCGATCTCTTCTCTTATCTCTGCTTGGGGGTTGAGAGGAGGGTGGGGGTGGAAGGCCACCACTTGCTGACATGCTTCCCACTTACCAAATTTATAATAATACCTTTATATATGTTACTAAAGTCCACCATAAGATATTTAATGTAACTTTTATTATTATTATTATTATTATCAGAACCAAATAACGTTGACCAAGAATGTATGGGTTTGGGTCGTTCAAATAAGAACGTTGGCCTATTTGTTAAATCTTTCAACTGGAATAGTTTGGGCCGTCTCATAGGCATAGCCAATGAGGGTCACAAAAAGTTCAAGAAATTGAAATATCCAAATTATCCAAAGCGTAAATTATGTACATATGTGAACAGTGAAATCTAAAGCACAGAAAACCGCATAGCTCTCCTATATCATAGCACAAAAAGCTATGACAAAATCACCTAACAATTTCAAGAGATATAGTTGAACATGAATAAGATGTTATCAATTTCAATTTTTAAAAACTTTTTTCTACTAAGTTGCACTAATAAAAAATAATAAATTTATACATTGGGAAAATAATTTATTTTTTTTAAAGTATTAGTACTCAAATAAATCTAATCAATTTATTTGAATTAAGATATAAAAAAAAATGAAAGCAAAAACTGAGAAATACAAAATCTAGTTTTTTAACAGCAAGAATAACTACTAAATAATTAAAATCATAAGTTCATAGAGAACAAAAATTAAAAATTAAAAATATTATGAGAATGAACAATATAAATTCTTTCAAATAGATAATAATTTACAAGCTTCCTTTTTATTTTAGAGTCATTTGGATCAAAATTGCAAATTATATAAGTTGGATACCAAGATTAAATAAATATGAAAGATGAGTGAATGAGAAGGGATGAAAATAAATGAACAAGATTAGAAAAAATGCATAAACAAATGAGACAGAGTGTATAAATAAAAGGAATATTTTAACATGTTTTTCTATCTATTTTTATTATTAAAATGTAATCAATTATAAATTATAAAATATTTAATTGAATTTGATTGGTACTATTTTTCAAAAATAAAAATAATTAATGATAATTATCGTAATAAATAATTAATTAGAATTCACCTGAAAACAAATAATAAATTATAGATAAATTATAATTCTTTTTAAGTCAAAATTTTTATATTTTCAAAATAAATTAATAATTATATTCTATTTAATAAATACATATTTTATATATTATATATATATATAATATTTATTATTATTATTTTTTAAAGGGCTCCAACAGAATGGGCCCTAGGCATAGGCCTACGCCTTAAGCCGGCCTTGGGTATTATTTGGGGAAGAGGGGAGAGGTCCTTTTAAATTTTAAGAATATAGCCGTTAAGAGCGGTCGTTCATTCTATAGTCTCTCGCCGTTAGTTCTCATCGGTCTAAATTTTTTGAAAAATAGTCGTTGCAGTCTCTCTCTCTCTCTCTTTTCGTCTCTAGCAAATCCAGACTCTTCTTCTTCCCACCGATCTAGATCTAGGGCTTATTCTTTAACGGAAGAAGGAAAAATAGCCGTTGCAGTCTCCCTCTCTCTCGCAAATCTAGACTCTTCTTCTTCCCACCGGTCTAGATCTAGGGTTTATTCTTTAACGGGAGAAGGGAAAATCCCCGCTGATTGATTTTTATGATTAAAGGTACCATTTTTAAAATCTGAAAATCTATTTTAAGGTTAAAATCTATATGTATATATTATGCATGGTGTTTGTTGGATCTTCCATATATTATTAGATTGATCATCTCTCTCATTCATAATTTTCATTTTTCTTGCATTGATAATTATAGACAATATTTTTTTTGTTTTTTCCCCACATTTTCTAGTCATGTATATCACACATACTTTCCTTCTTTTGGTCGGCAGGCATTTAATGTCCTTTCAAACCAATGAAATAAAAAATAATCCCTAATATCTATAAAGTCGAGCCGCATCTCCACTGACAATGTGAAACCAGCCACACTGCCATCGCTCAGCCACCATATTTGACAATGGTTGATGCATTTAAGATCGAAAAACAACTTGCTCAACAATTATGGGCAATTCTCAGAACCGGTTGAAGATGGAGGACATGCAACTGACCTTATGAGCCTATAAATAGGCTCCATCCCATTGCATCTCCAAGCCAAGCCGAGCAATCTCAATATCATCCCAAGTGAGGAGTGTTGAGAGCTGTTAAGACTCCAGGAGAGAGTTTGACAGTAAATAGAGAGAGATTCCATGTGAGAATCCAAGAGAGAAATTTTGTGTTTTTGTAATCTATTTCCAAGGGAGTAATAGAATTACATTTTTATTTTTCTTCTTATATTTCTTCTCTATAGTGGTTAGAGAACCACAATAAATGGTATCAGAGCTCCAGGTTGAGAGCTTAGGTTCCAAATTTGAAGAAACAGAGCCTTTGTTATTCAAGTTGGTGTTTTGCAAAGTTGCTCAAATCAAATATTTGAGGATACAAGGTCAAAGTACTCAACGAGATGAGAAAAACCAAGTCCGCCGGAGAGAAACGCAATGCTACATGCACCCACACGCACCGCCCGAATTTTTCTGTAGTAGGTCACATGCAGCAAGCGTTGTCTGGAGGTTGAAGACGACCACGTCATCGGCACGTCACTGCACGCAGCCACATCATCTGCCACACGACCCGACATGTTGTCAGCCACGTAATCGACATATCATCTACCATGTGTTGACACATCATCACAATCTGCCCCGTCATCAAAAGTTTCTAAAATTTTCGAACAGCCCCTGTATTTTTCAAAAATTGCATATTGACCCCTTAGTTTCTGTATTTACAGTTTGACCCCAGAATTTTGGGAAATTGCATTTTTGCAAAAAAATTGTTGGTAATTATATTTTGACCCAGAAGAGTCAAGTCCACCATTTTCGGCCATTCTGGACGCAATGGTTAACTTCATTTTGCCAAATTCAGCTCCGTTTTTTATCAAGCCATTATGTGAATGGAAGAATCATCTTCGGAAGCCATGGTTAAGCTCACTGCCACAAATTATACACTTTGGAGACCTTGGATGGAAGATCTCCTCAATTGTAAGGATTTGTTTGATCTTATAGAAGCTAAAAGAGTAAACCCTGATCCCAGCAAAGAACCAGAATGGAAGAAATTAAACAAGAAAACGATCGGTCAGATCAGGCAATGGATCGATCACAGTGTCTTCCATCATGTAGTAAAGGAAACGGATGCATATGCTCTCTGGACAAAATTGGAGGACATGTACCAAGCCAAGACTGCTCGGAACAAAGCCTTGTTGCTTAAGCGATTGGTAAATCTAAAATTACAGAGTGGAACTTCTGTAGTCAAGCATATTAGTGAGTTCCAGAGCTTGGTAAATAAACTATCTGCTGTGGATTACCAACTAGGGGATGAGGATCAGGCTCTCTAAGCTCTCTTCCAGATAGTTGGGAGATGCTAGTAGTCTTTCTCAGTAATTTGACTCCGAATGGCAAACTTACCATGTCTATGGTTAAGGATGCCCTATTTAATGAAGAGGTCAGGAGAAAGGTTATTGGCATGGGCCAGTCACATGGCCTCATCACAGAGAGAGGAAGACAACAAAGAGGTGGTCGAGATAGGAGGAGAGGCAGATCTACAGACGGCAGGAAATCATAATATAAGTGCTATCATTGTGGCCTAGAGGGTCACATGAAGAAGAACTGCAGAAAGTTGTTGAGAGAGTAGAGACTCCAAGGAAATCAGCCGAAGAAGGATGGAGAGACACTAGTCACTGTTACAGGAGAAGTGGCGCTCTGCTCCACCGAAGAAGAGACATGCCTTCATATATCAACCTAAGACGTTGAGTGGATAGTTGATATTGCAGTATCCTACCATGTCACTCCACATAGAGATTTCTTCAAAACGTACAAAGCAGGAGAGTTTGGTTCAATAAAAATGGGAAATTTCAGTTTCGCAAAGATTATGGGAACTGGTGATGTTCAAATAAAAATGAATATTGGTTGTACAATTACTTTGAAGGATTTTCGTCATGTTCCAGATCTTTGGCTCGATCTACTTTCGGGAGCAGCCTTAGATAAGCAAGGCTATGACAACCATTTCAGCAAAGGCATGTGGAAAATGACGAAAAGTCCTATAGTTGTCGCCCGAGAACATATTTGTGGAACGTTGTACAAGACTCATGTGAAAATATGTGCAGATAGTCTCAACATTGCAGAAGGAGAGGCAGTTAAAAATCTGTGGCACCAGAGACTCGGTCACATGAGTAAAAAAGGATTGTCTACTTTAGCAATGAAGAAGTTTATCGCTATTTGCAAGAACGTTGTGTTAGATCCTTGTAGTCACTACTTGTTTGGTAAGCAACATAGAGTCTCTTTTAGTTCCTTTGAATCAAGAAGATTAAAGTTGCTTAGTCTGATGCACTCTGATGTTTGTGGTCCCATGGAGATGGAATCATTAGGTGGCAACAGGTATTTTCTGACCTTCATTGATGATACTTCTTGGAAAGTGTGGGTGTATTTCTTAAAGACAAAGGACCAGGTATTGGATTACTTCAAACTGTTTCATACCATGGTAGAGTGTGAAACAGGAAAGAAGCTGAAATGTCTCCACTTAGATAATGGAGGTGGGTATACTTCCAAGGAGTTCGATGTTTACTGCAGAAGACACGGCATTCGACATGAGAAGATGGTCCCTCGCACCCCATAACATAACGGAGTAGCTAAGAGAATGACCCGAACCATTATGGAAAAGGTCAGAAGCTGTTCGTGTCGCCTGCTATTTGATCAACAAATCACCGTCAGTACCGTTGAATTTTGAAATTCTGAAGAAAATGTGGCCGGGTAAGATTCCCTTATACTCTCACTTAAGAGTGTTTGGTTTTTTAGCTTATGCACATGTATCCAAGGAGCTCAGACAGAAGCTCAACGCAAGATCTACTCTATGCATCTTTATAGGATATGGAGATGAAGAATTCGGATACAGGTTATGGGACCCGAAAACAAAGAAAGTTATTAGAAGCAGAGATGTAGTATTCCATGAAAACCAGACAATGGAAGACATCGAAAAGCCTAGAATGTCTCCTAATCGTAGTTCTAGTGCTGAGAATTTTATTCCTAATCTAGAATCTGCACAGATAGCCACAGAGGATAACGAGGTGCATGAAGATATGCCAGAAGCAGACCAGGAGGAAGAAGGGGATATTGAGCAGGGGAGACTCAATCCTCTCAAGAAGCTACAGGGCCATCACAATGATTAGATGATGGTACACCTCTTGAAATCAGTGGCTTACAAGTTTGGAGATCTGAGCGAGGCCGAATTCCATCAAAGAGATTTTCAGAATTTGAGTATATTCTGCTTACTGAAGAGGGGGAGCCAGAGAGTTTCCAGGTAGCTCTTTCTCATCAAGATAAGAAAAGTGGCTTCAAGTAATGCAAGATAAGATAAAATCCTTGTAGAAAAATCATACTTATGAGTTGGTTGAGCTTCCAATGGGAAAGAAGGCACTAAAGAATAAATGGGTGTTCAAGCTCAAGAAAGATGGCAGCGGAAGGGTAGTGAAATACAAAGCTCGATTGGTGGTCAAAGGATTTCTTTAGAAGAAAAGAATTGACTTTAACGAAATTTTCTCATTAGTGGTAAAAATGACTTCGATTCGAGTCATTTTTGGTTTAGTAGCAAGTCTAAACTTAGAGCTTGAATAGATGGATGTGAAGATAGAATTTCTTCACGGTGATTTACATGAGGAAATCTACATGGAGCAGCCAGAGGGATTTGAGATTTTAAGGAAAGAAAACCTCGTATGCAAGCTGAAGAAGAGTTTATATGGTCTCAAGCAAGCACTAAGACAATGATACAAGAAGTTTGACTCGTTTATGGTGAGTCAAGACTATATGAGGACTGCAGTAGACGGGTGTATTTATATTCAAAAATTTCTAGATGGAAACTTCATTACACTTTTGCTATATGTGGACGACATGTTGATCATTAGACATGATGCAATGAAAATTAGTCAGCTGAAGAAGGAATTGTCTAAGTCCTTTGATATGAAAGACTTAGGACCAGCTCAACAAATTTTGAAAATGCAAATAATCCGAGACAGGAAGAGCAGAAGGTTATGGCTATCTCAGGCGAAGTATGTTGAACGAGTGATAGAGAGATTCAACATGGATAAAGCCAAACCAGTCAACATTCCACTTGCAAATCATTTCAAGTTGAGAAAGAGATTGTGCCCCTCATCCCAAAAAGAGATAGAGGAGATGGCTTCAATACCATATTGTTCAACAGTAGGAAGTCTGATGTACACTATGGTGTGTATTAGACTAGACTTTGCTCATGCAGTAGGCGTCGTGAGCAGATTTCTTTCAAATCCTGGAAAGAAACACTGGGAAGTAGTCAAGTGGACTCTCAGGTATCTGAAGGGTACATTAAAGCTATGTTTGTACTTCAGGGGGGGTAACCCAGTCTTAGAAGGCTATACAGATGCAGATATGGCCGGAGACCATGATAATAAGAAGTCTACGTCAGGTTATCTTTACACTTTTACAAGGGGAGCTGTGTAATGGCAGTCAAGGTTGCAAAAGTGTGTAGCTTTATCCACTACAGAAGCAGAGTACATTGCCGCAGTAGAAGCGGGTAAGGAAATGTTGTGGTTAAAGCGTTTTCTCACAGAATTGGACATCAAGCAAGAAGACTACAAGATACATTGTGATAATCAAAGTGCCATAGATTTGAGCAAGAACTCAATGTATCATTCCCATACAAAAGCACATTGACATCTGCTATCATTTGATACGCGAAGTAATAGAACAACAGTTGCTGAAACTGATGAAGATCCATACAAAGGAGAATCCAGCAAATATGCTAACAAAAGTTGTTGCTCAAGAGAAGCTGAAGCTATGCAGAGACATAGTTGGAATGGATAGCAGATGATCATCAGTTTTTAAATGCCGCTGGAGGGGGAGAATTGTGAAGTCCAGCTGCATCTCCACCGATAGTGTGAAACCAGCCACATTGCCACCGTTCAGCCACCATATTTGACAATCGTTGCTACATTTAAGACCGAAAAACAACTTGCTCAACAATTGTGGGCAATTGTCAGAACCGGTTGAAGATGGAGGACATGCAACCGACCTTATGAGCCTATAAATAGGCTCCATCCCGTTGCATCTCCAAGCCAAGCCGAGCAATCTCAGTATCATCCTAAGTGAGGAGTGTTGAGAGCTTTTAAGACTCCAGAGAGAGCTTGAGAGAAGAGTTGAAACTCCAGGAGAGAGATTTCATGTGAGAATCCAAGAGAGAAGTTTCGTATTTTTGTAATCTATTTCCAAGAAAGTAATAGAATTACATTTTTATTTTTCTTCTTATATTTCTTCTCTATAGTGGTCAGAGAACCACAACAATATTTGTCACAAGGAAGCATCCAAGGTCCCCTTCTGTTCTTGCTTTTCTTCTTGATTTATATGTGTTGATGGGTATACTTCATATACATTTGTTATGCATATTTGCTTCTAAGCGTGTTTTTTCTTCCTTGATCAAGGATATAATTGACAATTAATTTCCAGGGTAAAGCTTGATTGTTTATGATTTCAAGCGATTGAAACTTGTATTCTTTGTACCATTACTTTCCTCTAATGAATGTCCAAAAACATGACTACTGCTTTACTTTATTATTGAAATTTAAATGAATTGCTTTAGTTTGTATGTGTATTTAGTATGAAATGAACATACTAAACTTTAGGTACTCTGTTTCATGTCTTATAAACGACAGAAATGCATGAATTATATACAAACATACATAATGTTAACATGTAAATGACAATTTATTTACATATAGACACATGATTTTGGCAGAGTTGGGGTTTTTGGTGATTTCTAGAAGAGTATATGTAGTTTAAATTAAAATTAGATAACAAAAATTAGTAAAGTAAATTCAGGAGATGTTAGTAGCTTCTTGACCTTTTGACAATAAAATGCATTTTCAATAGATATAACAGTTTCTTAATTCCAGGACGCTTAATCATTAACACTTATATTTTTTATTGTGCAGTGCATCATTTGCTTTGGCTATTTGCTTCTTAATACAGAAAAGCTTCTCTTCTGGGGCTTGAATTACTTGTACAGCAAGGGGTTCATGGTGTGGTTTGTGTTAATTAGTGTAAATTATTTAAATGTAATGGTGTCGTTTGTGCAAGGATAAAGTGATATAATAAAAATGCAATACTTTGTTTTGTTAGGGAGAAAAGGCCGCTGGGGGATTGGCCCAGGGCTCTTCCTCCCCTGTGCATGTGTGGGTGGTGTGTTGCTTTCTATTTCTCATTTCTTTTCCTTTCAACATTCCCTCTTCAATGTTTCTCTTATTTTCCCATCTCCACATTCTTCTTTACTTTTTCTCTTTTCCATGTTTCCTATCTATTTTCTCCATATGTTTTTCTCTCTAATTTCTTTTTATTTTCTTTCTCTGTTTTCTCTATTTGATTTATCTTTCTTCTTTGTCCTTCTAGTTTCTCTCTTTGTTTTATTTCTTTACTTTCTTTTTGTTCTCTCTCTTTATTTCTCCTAAGTTTTCTCAATTTACTTTTTTTTTTCTTCACTTTTTCTCTACAGTTTTTTTTTTCTCTCTCTAATTTATGCTCTATTTTCTCATTTTACATTTTTATCTTTTGATTTTCTCTTTTTACTTTCCTTCATGCTTTCTCTTAAGAATTTCTCTCTATTTTTGTCTTCAATTTTTCTTCACTCTCTAATTTCTTTCTTATTATTGCCTATGGATAAATTGTTTGATTCACATGTTATTTATGCTAATTTTATAAAATTCCATTTATGTCTTTTATAGGTTAAAAATAAACAAAATTATATAAATAAATCAAATATACCATTAGAATTGATAGTATTTTGTAAAAAAAAAAAAAAATTAAAAATGAAAAACAAAGAAAGGAAAAGATTTAATTTTTTTTTTAGGTATATGACTTTTTAAACGTACAAAATTGATATTCAAACCTAGTGGAGAAAAACAACACTACGAAGAAAAAGTATACAAAAAAAAAAAATGAAGATAATTTTTAAAATATACTTGCATTTTTTCTAGAAGTAGAGAAAAAATAAACTATAATTTTATTAGATAAAATACAAATAAAGACTTAACATACAAATTTAAGATTAAATGAAAATAAAATAAATAGTATTACATGTAATTAGAATTCAAAGGAAGAATATATATTTTACTAAAACTACTCACCTAATTACTCGTACATTCTTCTATTACATGTAATAATTTCAATAAACTTAAAAAATTTCAATGCATATGAAGCTTTTTTATTATTATTATTATTAAAGAAGTAGTATTAAAATAATTATATGTGTATATATATTTTACTAAAACTACTCACCTAATTACTCGTACATTCTTCTATTACATGTAATAATTTCAATAAACTTAAAAATTTTCAATGCATATGAAGCTTTTTTATTATTATTATTAAAGAAGTAGTATTAAACTAATTATATGTGTACAAGAATTATCTCATAGAGTAAAAAGGAAAGTTTTTTAACTATGAAAAAGAAAAACTGAAAATGGAAAAAATTAATTATCAACTAAAAATTTTTAAAAACTAAAATTAAAATTATAAAATTTTAGGAATTTATTTTAATATTAGATACCAAAAAAACTACGAAACTAATGAATCCTAATTTTATCTAAGTAAATAACGTAAATAATATAAATCTTTTCTAAGTAAATGCAATATAAGATGTAACAAAATCCCAAAATATAAAAAATGAAATAAATAAATAGAAACCTTTAGATTGTAGCAAAGGACATAAAATTTGCATTGCTAGCTTGTGAAACAAATGAGTTATCCTGTGGCAGTAACTAGGAAAATAAGCTAGAGAGATAAATGCTAGAGAAATTTGAGAGAATGGAGAAGGAAAACGATGGGAAGGAAGTTGGAAAAAGTAGAGAAAAAATCTTTTGATAACTGAGAAAATGGGGAGAAAGTAGGGAGAGAGGAAAGAAAATGTAGTGAAGTGTGGGAAGAAAGTAGTGAGAAAGTGTAAGGAGTATATGCATATGGGGAGAAGAACAAAAATGGAATTAAAGAGAAAAAACAAGGAGAGTACAGAAGGGTGGAGAGAAAAATGCAAATAGATAAATTAGAGAGAAACTAGAAAGAGAAAGGAGAGAGAGGAGAAAGTAGAGTTAAAGGTTAGTTGGAAGAGAGAGAAGGTAAAGAAAGAGAGGGAGAGAAGAAATTTAGGAGGAATTAGAGAGAGGAATTCGAAAGGTGGAAAGAGAAATCTAATAGAAATAGTCAAATATGGCGGGGGAGGTTTTGATTTTTTTTTTTTTTTTGGGGCTACTCATGGAATGTTTTAATGAATGTTGAATTTATATAATTCTTATTTTATAAACTTCTTGCAATTCAGGAAGCTTTCTTATTATGAAGTTAATATCATCACCATCCTATCCAATTTTTTGAATACAAAGTTATCATTTGAATGCATATAAATACTACAATAAAGTTATCATTTGAAATGAAATTACCCAATGCATGTTGCAGGAATATATATGTACTATAGAAGACTGCTTTCAAAAAGATGGTATAAAGCCAGGTAGGCAACAACGCCTGCTTGACCCCTAAATTTTTGAGAAAACATACTCAATGAGCTTGATCAAACCATTACAGGGCACTGCCACGTTTCTTTCTAGTTCTCCTGTGTTTTATTTACATTTTTTAGCTCTCCTGTGTTTAAACTATGTAACTTAATTACTAAATGAAGTTGCTGAGTCGATGCTCTGTCCTTGTGTAGGATGGTGCTAAAGAGCATTGGTTTCAAATCAATACCATTTGATGGTTCATTCTTTGACCATAAGAAAAAATAAATAAATAAATAAAGCAGCCCGATGAATACCAACTTTAGGACTTAGTGCTTGCATTTTATTTTCTCTCATGGGAACGCTCTATTTTCCTATGAAATTGATAATCCCAGTTTTGGATATGCAAGTAAGAACTGCTAGTGTGAAAGTTGTCATGCATGCTGACCAAGGCTGCCCATATCGATCATATTTAAGCCATTAACAAATGAGATAAATGCCAACACTTGAAGAATTTGAAAGGCCTGAACTTAGTAAAAGATAATTACTTACTCAGAATTTGTATTCATATCATCAAATTTAATGTTTAAACATGCATATTTTGAATTTGAAAATGAAGAGGCAGTTAGAAGACTGCTCAGTCAATGTGACAATACCGAGCATTCCCATGATATAAAATAAAATGCAAGCTATATAAGTCCTGAAGTTGGGAATCATATAGTTCTCTAATTTTTACCTTTATTATGGTCAAGGGGCAAACCATCAACTGGTGTTTGATTGGTAATCAATGCTCGTTAGCACCATCCTACACAAGGACAGAGAATGTTCCAGGTAATTATAACCTCAACTCAACAACCTCATTTAGTAATAATGAAATTACATGCAGTTTAGAGTAGCAAAAACAGAGGATTTTTCAACTTGTTCCAATTCAAAAATTCTATTTTGAAGCAAAGTGATCCATACTGTGATGTGGGACAACAAGATCTTGAACAGATCATAATCTTAGAAATTTTACAAACTTGACACACATAGGTACAAAATTTTTAAGAGGATCAATTCCTTATCAGTTCAACTACATGAATAATTAGCGATGGATTCCAGAAGAAAGAATCTGCATCAAAGATCTTCAAATTGTTGGGTACCTACAGCTGTATATGTTTTCCAGATTCGACACCTACAAAGTGAATCAAACTAATAACTAGCAGCAAATACTTTCTGCCTTTAATATAATAGCTCTATGATAGCAATTTAGTTATGTGAAATTTGACCATATGACCTTCAACCTTTCGTATTACTAGCTAGTAATTTGATTGTTCGATAATGAATATTGATTAACTAAGATCGATTAAGAGCTGTCTACAAACATTTTTGGCACAGCCTTATTACCATGCATTGAAGCTTTTACTTCCACTTACAGCATAATTGTTATCTGTTTGGCCATGTAATGGAAAATTTATTATTAATTTTCAATTTTAAATACATAAAGCCAACCTTTAGTGAAAGAAAATTTTCCGTTTTTAGAACTAATAATCAATGAGGCATAATATATCCAAAGAAACACAGTCCTGAATAATGATAACTAATATTTGATAGCTCAATTTTTTCTCCTTTTTTGGTTTGGAAATAATTTGAAAGAAAACAACTGCTGAATCCATGAAAGACACTCCAGCAGTCATACAGGGAACTAGAAGAACCTCAATTTAACAACTTATTAGACCACGCAAATATAAATATAAATATGCTTGCACTCAATTGTTGAAACATACATTGAACAACAAATTTACCAGTTGAGTTGATAAAACCCAATGCAGGTGCTTTGCCAAACGATCAGAATCACAGCAAAAGAAGTAGCAGAAACAAGAAAAAGGCCAACCAAATAGTAGCTAGAGGCCTAGAGCATATAGTTGCTTAATTTTATTTTATATTTTTGAACGAAATATTATAAGCGCTTTTATTGTTGAGTGATTTTACAGTAGTCCTTAAGAGCTTCTTCCATTCTGGTAGCCATGACTTGCAGACCTGTCCCAATAAAAAAGTCCAAATCCTTGAGTGTCCAGCCTTCCACTGGTTCAACTTCATAGCTCCATTCTAGGCTGCATCCATCTTCCCCTTTTGTTATCACTTTAACCGTCGAAATATACGAATTGAATCCGACATTCCCATCTACAATTGAATAAGTGAAGGTGAGCTTGGTCCTGTCAATGGCCAAAAGTTTCTGCTTAGTCCAATTCACTCTCACTTTGTCTCCATCACAATTCACTGGAGTGTTGAAACCAGCACAGAAACGTACACAACCAGGTTGCCCACAAATGCCTTCCACAGGTAGACAGGTTGTGAGAGTTGGAAACCATTTGTGAAGGCCACAGAAATCTTCTAGAAGTGGCCAAACTTGTTCTGCTTTGAATCCTACTACTTCTGCGGTTGTTCTGCCTTCCCATTTTGGCTTTTGTTGTTGCTGAGAATTTTCCATTTTCTATGCAAGAAATAATCCCACTCAATGCAAGAACCAATATTTTAAAAAAAGAGAAAAAGCTTTAATTAGAAAATGGATTATGGTTTCAGAGAATATCGTGAGAGGGCTTAATATAGAGGTTATCCCGACATGTGTAGTACAATTATTTGCACATATTCAGTTTTTATTTATTTATTTTTTTTAAAAGTGCAATTATTGAATTAATTTTTGAGGTGCTAGAAGGTCGACAAAGATGTATGCCTAATTCAGTACTATTACGTAAAAATAATTGTACGAGATTTACATACTCGCCAGCTTTGCCACGAGTGTTTTTTTTTTTTTGGTAATAGCTTTGCCACGAGTTTCATGCCGCTAATAGTCTGAATTGAGTTTATTTATTTATTTATTTTTTGAAAAAATTATTTTTTTATTTTTTGGCAATTAAAAGTCGAATTTTTTTTTTTTTGGCTACAAATTAGAAGTTAATAATGTTAAAGTTGGATAAAAGATAACTTCTCACCCCCCATTGGATGGGTTTTTTAGTTTATTAACAATACATTATTACGTAATAAAATGAAATAAATATACTATCAAAACGTCTGGTACTAGTAAAAAAAAAATATATATATATATATATATATTATCAAAATGGTGGTTTCCTTAAAAGAAGTTATGCATATTCTTAAAATTTTGGAAAAAAAAAAAAAAATTTACAAAAATATCCGATGTCAAAGCAGTGCCGGGCAATGATAGGTCCAACAGATTATTAATAAAAGGACCTTCTTGAAGAACATCTTGAGCTGCATTAGGAGCCCCTTCTCCTATTCCATCTTTTTATGCCTGCTTTCTCTCCTCTGCAACAACAGACAGCTAATTCCCTTTCTCTTCACGCCCATCACATGCCATGCAACATCTTATCAATTGTACTTCTCTGCGAATTTCCCCTCTCCCTGTTCACAAGCTCAAGCCCTCCTACTCTGCTACCTCTCCGTCCAATGGGCCTCAGGCAAGCCCGAAACTTAATGGAGCCCCACTGACCCAAAAGCCAGGGCCTGACCCATATTTAGAGGTCCATAACAGAATTTTTTTTTCTTTTTTTTTTTTTTTGGCAAAAACAACAAAGATATTTTATCTTGAAATTGTGAGGACTCATGAAAAGAACTTATCACATCAGCATTATTGCATAAAACGACTTTTTCTTATTATTATTATTATTATTATTTTCTTTTCTTTTTCTTTTTCAACTTCTTGATTCCTTACCAGGAAATATAAATGTATTATTGATGAAACAGACTTGGTTTACTTTAAGAACCCAAACCAGCTTAGAATGAAAAATAAAAAAATAAAAAAAAAAATTAACTAGACAAATCATGATTATTATCAAAACTATTGGAAAATTTTCAAAAAATGCTCCATATTATTTGTAAGGAATATAACTATTTCTCTCATAATTGTAAAATCTCTTAATTCTATCCATGACCTAACATTTATGACATAACTATGTATAGTTAAAAAATTTTAAAACCTATAACATTGAGTCCGTTAAGGATTAATATATATTTTCCTTTTTCTCTTAAGATTTTGAAGAGGTTAATGATAATTTTTAATTAAAAAGGAATGGGATATGATACTATCAGACCAACTTTATTTAATTTGAAGGGGTGTGATTAACATTGACTAAATTTAAATGTTTAAAAGTTGTTGAAAGTATTTTTGTCATGTATGCCACATAGAAGAAAGAAAATGTTATGTGAATGGATTTTTAGCGGCAATGTGTTAAATGTAATTTTTAGAACTTGAAAGATTAAATCTTGATTAAAAAAAGATTAAAAGACCTAGGTATAATATATCTATTATATTAAATGAAAATGTTAACATAGCATTTTTTATTAAAAATTCTATCAATAAGTGATTTAATGGCAATGTTATGAGATACACTTTGATCCGACCCCTTACATTTTAATACCCCAAATACTTTGATTGAGAGTGAAAGGCCTAACAAATGAAATTCCTTCCTTTTGAACGTGATAATTTTCTACACTTGCCCAGTTACAACAAACAAGTAAAGTTTTTCATTTTTCTATTAGTCCCAACCTTCATTTTTATTTGGGTTTTTAACCTTTTTTGCAATTTTTATTTCAACTTTAAGAACTAAAATTGGCTTGTAATGTATAATCTCATATATTATGTACATATAATCTCATATATAATTCAATGACTACTATGTCGATCTAACTCTTAAATATTTATATATTTTCTGAAGTCTTAAATTTTCTTTAATTTTTTTTAGAGGTATCTACTTTTTTTTTTAAAAAAAGAAAATTACAACATCTTAGCACGAACTAAGTAATTTTACTATAACAACCTTTCGATTAGTGCAAAAGGCATTTTTCAATTGATCATTCATTAAAATAGATATTCATTTCTTATCAGATTTATTTCCTAATTTTGTTTTGTATTGATTAAATAATAGATATGCATAAATATTATTTATGAAAGAATTATAAATTATTTTTTTATTGCTAAAATTAGTTTAATTTTCACTGAAATATATTCATTAAAAAAATTAATCATATATAAAAAACCAAATGATTCCAATAATTGGTTTAAGATCTTAGTCCCAAACAACAACCTTTTGATTGTGACAAAAACCACGTTTTGATTGTTTTACAACAATATCAAAGTACGTGAGCATATTTATTTTGTGCAACCAAAGAGCCGTATTGGTTTAATTTTCTTTACAACGTTGATGCACTCCCGCTATTTGTGGCCAACTTAGTTGACCAAGAAGGCTTCAGCGCCATTTGAAGTTTAGTTGTCGGTACGGTGATTATTATTATTATTATTGCAAATATCTAATTTTTAACGTAGAGTTTAGTACCTATGACTATGATAAACTACTGGGCGTTAGTTTTTTCGGTTGTTTTTTTTTTTACTCAATGTTACTTTTTCATTTTTCAACTACTTTTTACTAATTGTAAATTTCTGTAACATTTTCCACTATGATTTGCCAATTTTGTGTTACTTTAAACTTTCCCTACAAATTTATTTTAATATTATAAAATGTTTTGCTCTTAAAAAGAATATATATTATATAAAATATGTTGACATGTTTTAATTCGATGATGCCCAATAGTTTAAGTCATAATTATGTGTAGTTAAAATTTTTAAAACCTACAAGATTGGGTGGTTGCTTCCAAGTAAATGATTAATATATATATAATATCCCTTTTTCCTTTTCAATAGTTTTCATTCATGCTTTTACTCACGAAATTTGCAAAAGAAAAAACAGAAGAAGCACATATTCTTGATATATAATATATTGCTTCATAGGCATGACTAAATGGCATTATCATGTATGATTTAATTTTGAGCTATAAAGCACTATATATTAATTGATCATCTAAATATCCTATTATTTGGATGTTTTGTGTAAGGCAATTAATTTTTAGACCGAACAAAAAATATAAATAGAAATTCTATTTGCACTATTAAAAATACTGTACATGATTCCATTAATTTAAAATTTCAAAAATACCCAAATCTTAATTTTAATTTTTATTTTTTCAATCCAATGTTGTCGGCATTCAATTATAACATCAACACCTTTTGTCCGCTAATCTTCTAAAACCGAGATAATTACGCATCCATTTCAAAATCGCTCTATTCTACTAAAGATCAATTGAATTTGCAAGTTTCATTGAAGTTTCCGAAAAATGAAAAGTGAAAACAAGCCATGGTGGTTCCAAAGACATTGAAGTACATCTTGGAAGGTTTTTGGTGATGGTTTTCAGCAAAACGTCAAACCCTTATGTACTGAAAATTGAAGATTTGAAAACTTTTTTCTGATAATGTTCTTCATTCACCCAGTACAAAAGTTGGAAGGAATTAAAAAACAAGCATGTTTTGGTTGTTGGTTTTGAAAATTCCGGCATGGCATTCATTCTAGATTTGGCAAATGGTGCAAAAACTTCCATAATTATCAGAATACCAATAAATATACTATTTAGCTAGCTAGTTTAGATTTTTATTTGTATGTTTTAATCGATGATATATTAGTCCAAAACAAGTAGCTTAACCGTCGGCAACAAAAAAAGCCTAAAATATTAGGATTTGAAAAGAAAAAAAAAATGTATTTTTGATATTTCATTATAAAGGATATTGTGTAAAAATAAAATGGAAGTGTAAAAAGTATTACTAAAATTGAAAATTGATGATTTCGACCGAACTATACACATAAAGTTGATGGACAAAGGAAAAAGAAGGTGAACGAACAATTTTATGCAATCTCATATATCCAAATAATACAATACTTTGCCAGGCCAGGCCTGCAATTGCAAAGTTCATTGGGTCAAATATTTGCATGAATAAATTAATAAATATTGGTACCGCCATTAATGTTACACCGTATAACTTACGGCTTACAACTCCTAGCTTCCCAATCCCCATCCCACTAGGCATCAGCGCGTCGATCCACGTGTTCTTCAACGCGTGGGAACCAACTATATCCTGTTTCCTCTTCCCCTTAACCAGCCGGCTTTGTCAACACACAAAACACAAACACACCACTCTCCTTTCTTTTCTCTCTCTCTGTTTTCTCGCAACATCAACAACAGAAACACTGAAAACAAAAACGCTTTCTTTTTTCTTTTTTAATTTTTTGAAATAAAAAATCCCAATGCCCCTCGCCGAAAAGAAAACCAAAATAGAAAGATCAGTAAATATAAAATAAGTCCGAAAACGAAAAATACAAGAAAATAGGTGGTTAAAAAGAAAAAAAAGAATTAGCGAAAGAGCGCCATGAGCGAGCACCATCCACGGCTGAGCAATCTACGGAGTACGACGCAGATTCTGAGGGAAGCCACCACAACCTTCACGGCCAACTTAGCCACCTTCCTCTTCCTCTCCCTCCTCATTCTCTCCTTCCGTACTGTCGTCGAGAATGGGACCCACCTCGTCACCTCCTTCATCGATCGCGATCCTTCTCTCAAGGCCCTTCTTTCCCGCCTCGACCTCGCCGGCAACCGTCTTCGCTCCCCCGATTCACCTTCACCTGCTACCCCCCGCCGCCACCACCACCACCACCACCGTCGCCGCCCATTTCTTCATCTGACCCGTGTTGGGACCCTCGACGATGATTTCTTCTCCGGCGACGATGATGACGATCGTAGCCTATTCGGTTCCAACCGCAAGGCACCAGTCAATGCCAGCGTCATCGTTTTCTCCCAATACGGTCTCAAGCTGGGGTCCTCCGATCCAGTTGTGGATAATGGTATTAGGGTTTCGGAGGTCATACGCTACGGGGTCACTTTCAAAGTTGACGATAGGGACAGCGAAAACGATCAAGAGGAAGATAATAGAATCTCCTCCGGATTGGATAACGCTGGTGGTGGTGGTGAGGAATTGGATCGGATTGTGGATTTGCAATTCTTCATAAAGGGCTTGGAGCTGGGCCGTCGGGACGCGGCGGCGCTGTTCTTCCTGGTGAGCTTCTTATCGGCAGCTTATGGGTGGGTGATTCTAGGGTTTCTGGTTACATACTCATGGGTTTTGGGCATTGTTTTTACCACCACTGTTAATGATCTAATAGGGAGGTTTAGTTCATTCGTGGGTCTGATCTGGGATGGGTCTAGGTTAGGACTCAAGAGGCTCTCTGGATTCATTCTCATGAGGTGGGCCGTGAGAGATGCGCTGACTCAGGTTCTTGGGTTGTGGTATTTCGGCGAAATAGAAGACCAGTATTCGTTTTTCAAGCTGTTTGTGAGGTTGAAACTGATGCCATTCTCGGTTATGTCTCCATGGATTCGAGGTTTTGAAAAGGAGATTTCTGGGTTTCTGTTTACGTGGTTCTTATTGGATACTTTGGTGGCTTTCATTTTCGCTGTGGATGCTTGGGTTGCTATTGTGGATTCCAGGAAGAGTGGGAGAGAAATTGTGAAGGAAGGTTATTATTTGATATCGACGATGTTGAACCAGGCTGTCCAGATAAAATGTTTGGAAGCTGTATTTTGTGGGTCGTTTGTTAGGTGGGTTTTAGCTCGGGTTTGCGGCAGATCTTTTGCCAAGGTTTTTCAGTCGACCATGGAGGTTTACTTTATGGTTGCTTGGTTGATATTTTACTTTTCGGCAAGATGTAAAGATGCTAATTCACAACGAAGAAGTTTCGGTCGGAGAGAATTGGAGGGTTTGATTGAAGGCCATAGATGATATACTTGGACAGACAGTTTCTCTTTGAGGCTTCAATCGTTGCGCTAAAATTAGCGGTCATCATTCGGTGCTCTGCTGCCGCATTCCTGTTTTAAAATTGCTGTGATTCAGCAGTGGCATTGTTTGGTGTAGCCCCAGCAGTGAATTGTATGTACTTTTTATCACGAGGCAATATACTACTTGTGTATATTCTGATTTCTGCACGAGAATCCTGTCGTGTGTATATTATGTTGCAAGCATTGTTTTGATTCCCTGCAAAACATGTTCTTTTGGTGCTGATAACTGTAAGAAATTCAGAATGGTCATTCTAGGAAGTTACTTGCATTGGTGTGCCTTAGAGTTTTCATCCTCATGGTCATTTGAGTTTATGCAGGACCTTCTTTTTTACTGGATTCAATGTTAGACGCTTTTGTTTTTCTAACTGTATAATGTTCCTCTTGCAGTTAATGGAAGTGAATGAGAAAATTTTATCAGAAACTTGATGTGTTTTCACTTGATTCTGCATTGAATATTAGGCTGGTTTGTAATCTGGGATTTTGCACGAGAATTTTGTGTTCTGAAACTTATTGTAATGTGAAACATGAGTTGAATTATAGGTGACTTAAGTTGTGCTGTTTCTTAGACAAGATGGTAATATACTTAAAATTTAGAGACAATTTGATAAAATTAATATTCAACTTGCCAATATATGGATTCAAATTTAGAAACGGAGGAATTGAAAATTTTGTGAAAGTTTTGGATAACACACCTTGGCCGTAGTTTGGAGGAGAAAAAATTGACCTTGGAAAGATTAAATGGCGATGTTGGGATTGCCAGTGTCTGGACTTGGATTTCTTTGGTAAAGTGGTTTTTGTGCAGATTCTATCACCAGAATCATCTATTAATTGATAATCTATTTCATTTTTTAACGCAGAAAATCTGGTCTTTTAGTTATGGATGATTAAGGACTGGCCATTTTGTTAACATTGTTCCTCTCCCCAGATTTGGAAAATGGGTTATTAAAAATGCTGGATTTATGGTTAAGACTTAAGAGTATTTTCTATACGTTTTGATCTGTTTTATCATACAACCAATTGAACATTTGTTCCTCGAACAAATTTTAACCAATTCAGCCTGCTGGGTGAAGCGATAATGAGCAAGCTTATGTAGTATAGTGGGCTAAGCAGCCCAAATATTTATTGTTTTAATCTTTGTTATATGATTTAGGGTGTTGGACCATTGATTTCTGTATTTCTCTATATTTTCTTTCTGTTTTCCCTTTTGAAGGAGTATTGTTCTGAAGCTATTCTAAATAGGCTCTGTTTTCTAGCTAGTAGAAGCTAAGATGCTCGACTGAAAATTAGTTTTCAATAAGGTCCTTCCTGAGTGATGAACATTCCAGAGTTAGTAATCGAGTCCCACAAAACCTTTTTGTGGGCGATGAGCAGAAAGTAAAAGATTCCTGCTGAAATTTAGTTAATTTGCATTAGAAGATTCCTGTTGAAATTTAGTTGATTTGCATTAGACATTATGTTATAAGAAGTTTTTGAGAAGTGATTGTATCCTCTATATGACAGTCTATCATTGGATCTGGTATATTCCATTGATGGAAGGAAAGTTTGTTCAATTGTCTTACATGATCCATAGAAAGGAAACTTTGGAGCCATCCCTTCCCAGTTTAAACGTAAATTGCTCGCAGAGCTGGTACTAGGAACTCTGTTTCACTAATTCTAGAACTGTGCTGACTTGAATATCATATTTAATGCTAATACTCAGTTTTCCAGTTCGTGGTTTTTATGTTGCTTTTTCCCAAGATTTGTTATTGCCTTGTTTGTGTGACCCTGCTAAAAACATTGGGGGCATATAGCTATGATGCCTAGTGTATAACAAGTTTTCTGCTCTGATTGCTATGCAATAACTTTCCGGAACTGATATGTTATTTGTGCACACTTTAAGTTCATGTGTAAATTTGGGGCATGTATATACAACTCTCACTCACCGCCGCGCGTGCCCCCCCCCCCCCCCCCCCCCGGCCCGGGGGCCCGCGGGGGCCAAAAATAACGAAAAAAGTTTGTTTCCAAGTATCTTTTGTTAAGTATTTTTAACACAGGCTTTTATAGACTTTTAAGTATTTTAAACACAGGCTTTTATAGACTAACAGCATAAATGGTTAAGCTTTTGGTCATATTTGAGGTATGCAGTCGTTCCTAACTCGAAAAAGGGTTCCCCCAACTCCTGTTCTTTGAGAAAAACAGCTAATTCCTTCCCAATCCTCATAACGTAGCAAGATTGGTTCGTTTGGACTGCCGATTGTAGTCCAAAGAAAATTAATTGGTTGTTTTGGTCAAGGATGCAACTCCAAAGAAAATTATGTATATTAGATTGATTATTTTTGTGCTCTGTTGACATTGATTTCCTTGTTGATATGTTAATTAGCAAAGTTCCTAATTGATTACGTGTGAAAACATGTTTATGCTCGATTGATACCAAAGAAGCCTGGAAAATATATTTTAGCTCGTAGAAAACTACTGAGCAAGCAATTGCAATTGGTTGGTTCCTTTGTTAGCCGCAAGCAGGGGCCTCTGCAAATACAGGTCAGCATTGTGATCCTTTGTGCAGTTTTGTCAGTTGTGTAATGTTTACTGGTCTAAGAGAAATCTCAAATTCTGAAACACGCTTGACTGTACATAATAAACTTCACTTCTCCTCTGAGAAAGAAATTATAAAAAATTGAAAAGACCCATACCCAGCATAGTTTATCGCCCTCATTCGCTATAATTGAGTAGCTTCTTGGTTCTCCAAGCGAAGCTCGCTATGGCAGTGCAGTCTCACCAATTCATGCGCCGTACACCAGTTCACCAAATGCTTACAAAAATGGGATTCAAAGCCCCACTTTCCATATTCTAATTGGTTTTACTGCTTTGATTTGATGTTTCCGATTAATTCACTGTAAACGTTGCTCTTGGTAAAATATATATAAACACACACAACATACGCTCTTGCACATGGAACAGAATGATTTGACCAATCAAAAACTGTCAAGAGCTATTGTCAGATCAATCTAGAGTTTGGTCTACCGCCATAATCGAGCTTAAATTTTTTTACCCTTAATCTTATTTGGGGTAATAAAATTAGTGCAGAAATGGGTATTATTATATTAAATTAGCTCTTTGTGTTCCTAGAGCTTTTGATTATTTAGAAGCAAAACAGAATCTACTATTCTTGAATTTGACGTGAGCTAGAGTCTAGAGGACATAATTAGTCTTTTACGAACTCTACACAATATGCATGCAATGGTTACAATATCATCAGCATTCTCTTCTCATGGATCCTGGAAAATCAATCAAAAATGTCTCAAACTTCTCTGTCAGTGAATTCTCTGATAAACAGAGAAAGAGAGAAACCCTTCTGGTTCTACCCTCTAGGATGGCTTGCACAGCGAACAACATCGAGGAAAAGGTTCTCATCGCATGGAATACAGAGTTTAGAGTGGGCATTGAAATCGTATTCTTCTCGAGCTTGGTCCAGCAGCGCCTGAAAAAGTGGGTGATTGAGTAAGCTGATCTTGATCACAAACCTCTTGGATTTCTCACCCACATACACAACTAAGTGACCCTTTGGGACATCTTTTGGAATGGAATTGTCTTCGTGCATGGAGGGCCAGAAAGCCCATTGACAATGGCAGCAGTACTCGCAGCCTGAACAGGGTGTGACTCTACTGCCCATGTTCCGCCATTTGTTAATGCATTCCTTTAGAAACTTCCCCTTCATATTTTTCATGTTTAGGGAATTTTCTTTAGACAAAGAGAGAGAGAGAGAAAAGAAGAGATGGGGCAGTAAGAAGAAAAGTGAAAGGGTATATATAAGTGAGGAATGGGTGTGTTTGGGGCACATTAAATGGTTGACGTGATGGGTAGCTAATTAAGAGTGGGGAGAGAAGCTTATGAGCAATGATTTTTTTCTTTTTCTTTATCTTTTTCTTTCTATTTTTTGAGCTGCGCCTTTTATATTACCGTGCAGTACCCTAGTAATGAATCTTGATACGAAACTGTACGAACATGCATCCTTGAGTGATTTATATATATGTACATAATTATCATATTATATAATATTATTACATAAATATATTTTTTATTTTTCTCTTTGAGACAGGCTTTTTGATGATTGATGATCTTTCCAAGTTCTCGAAGTTAAGACCCCACAAGTTGGGAGAGGAAAAAAGATAAGATATGAATGAAAGAAGGATGGGATAAGCTTCTTGGGCATAGTGCGATCCCACTTACTTGTAAAATACGTGGTAATGGATATTGTAAATTATATGTACATCACTTTAAGACACAAAAAGAAAAAAGAGTTATCTCTGTGTCATGTCATGTATATGGATATAGATATAGATATATATTACCGTGTTCTTTAACATATTCGAGTGGAATAATCAAGTTGGTTGATTAAAACATACAGACAAATGCTTAAATATGTGTGTGTACTATATATGTATATATATGTGCCTGAAATGGGGTTGAAAAGTCCAATAACGATGGTGGATTTTGAGTCGAAGATTATAATCATCCAACCATATAACATTAATTACCTTATAATTGGCGACTCTGCTGTGGAGGTCACATAAATTTGGCCTTTGATGTTAGATGAGCCAAGCCATGATCACATTTTTCTAGTCCTCCACACCCCCAATCATCAAAATAATCATTGTAGATTTGATGAGCTGAAATCTTAATTGACTTTAATGCTCCGCTTTCTTGAATTAAATTCTATCTAAATTTGAACTCCACCTGTACTCTCCGTACAACAGCGTTTGTTTATATGCAGTTCTTTGTCATGGTTTCCCCTGCTGATGCATGGATTCGGGATAAGTTTTGCGTATCTCTGCAGCCCTGACCCTTTTATAAAAGCAAGAGATATGGGCTTTAAGCACTGCGCAGCAAAAAGGATGGAATGGAGGTCACATTTTTTATATATCTTTGACAAAAGTATGAGATTCCCATCTCTCGGTACTTTCAAACATTCTATAATTATTTTTCTTACTCATATACAGATTCAAAGTCTTTTAAGGTTTTTCTCATAAACAATATATTGACGACCCATATCTCTAAATTATATTATATATCATTAATGTTTACATGGAGAAAAATGATCATGGTTTAAGAGGAAGCTAATTTAACCCGCCTGAAGATCGTTTCTAGATTGAAACAATACTTCAAACCAGCCATATATTAAATTTGTTTGTATTACAGGATCGGGGTCTTGACTAGGGTACAGTGATAATGACATACCGCGTTCTGTGAGAGTATGTAGGTCTCCATTTCAATTCCTGTCTGAGAACTTAAATAATAGAAAATAAAAGTCAATAAATAAATATATATATTAGTACGTAGCTTGGCATATCGAATGGTGGAAAATAGCCCTCTGAAAAATTGTAAATGAAAGACTGAATTGATGCAGTGGGACAGTGGATTATGAGGTGGAACTTTTTTTTCTCGGTGGGTTTCTTCTTATGTTGAAACAAATTCACTCAGAGATGATTAAGAACCAGCACATTTGATTCATCCCCTGAAGACAATGTGTGCTGTACTTCTGAGGGTTCTTTTTTGAAAGCAAGAATTCCTCAGTTTGAACACATTCATTATGAATAAACTGCCAACGGTTTTGCAGACATGGAGAGAGAGCTGACTCAGAGACTGAAAATGAGTTCAATGTTATATATTGACTAGTCCTTTATTGTGGCTACTCCATCAATCACATATCCTTTTTTAATGTTGTCAAGAAATTTAAAAAAAAAAAAAAATTGAAATTATAATAGATACATGTGGAACAAGTTTATGACAGTAACTTTGGGAAAGTTCTGAACTCCTTCTCCTGGGGTCGAAATTGTTTTCTGCAACAAGATATTTGATTTGTTAAAAAAACAGATTTTTTTTTTTTTTATAGGTGTGACCGTAAATGGCATGCATTAAATCTGTAGTAGAAGCTGATAGGAGGGGTTGTGTTGTTTAGCGAGAGGGAGCACATGATGTTGGGCCAAGAAGGCTCACTCAAACACTCTCTCTCTCTCTCTCTCTCTCTCACACACGCACAAACAGTCATGGGTGGATGAGTGATGAGAGACAGCAAAGAAGAAGCTAGTTGGTGACACCTCAAGGCACTCATATGCATCGCAGCCCACCAACCATTCGCGTCCGCAATGATTTGATTGGACACACTTAGCTCCCTCTGCACGTGCACCAGTCAGGTTTTCTTAGCTGTCAAACCCTGCTCGACCTTTTAACTTTTCCAATTCACCCAAAAAAACCCACCTCCCCATCACTTCCTATTAATTCCTCCCCATGCCTCCCGAGAGGTAGCACTGGTCTGCTCTTTCTTTCTTTTGTTTTCTTTGTTGTTTTTCTCTTTATTTGTTAATCGTAGTTTTTCATTCGTTTGGGTAGTAGTTAGTATTTTGTAATTCTTTCTTAATTGCTTCATTCAATCTGGTTCTTGATCAATCCCCTATTGGGCTTTGGCCTTTTTGAGTTTCTTAAAATGGTTTCCAAGTTGTACTCCATAAACCCCATATGTTACTGTCAAAATATCATCGGGATAGACTGGATTTCTGAAGAAATTCTGCACCAGCTTCACTGTTGCAGGCCTTTGTCAGCCTTGGAATTGTTATGACCAACCAGTATGAATGTGTGAATATATGAACCATTTTCATCGTTTTCTTTTGAAATGGATTGTTCTTATACCTTATCACCATTGTAATCAAAATGCATGCATTTGACAGTTTCCATTTTGTTTTGTTGGAAATCCTTTCGGAACACCATGGTATACCATTACATACTCCCATACAACCTGGTCAGGTTGGAAAGGATAAAACAATATCTCAGTGGTTGTGATTTGCAGAGGCCCCAGCTACTAACCAGAAAGAATTCAGATCCAGTAGGTTCAGGTTGTTAAGGTGTTTATTTAAATAAGAAAAAAATTTGCAAATATGGGATTGGGGACCTTGAGAGTGACTGATGAAGTGGGTAAAGATTATGTGAACGAAGAAGATGTCAATCTTGGCAGATAAATTTATCTCCAAAAGAAAAGAAAAGCTGGATATTTTTCAGATGGTAATTTGAAAATCCGAAAAGAATTACCCGTCACTGCCAAAGTTTTATCCTTCGAGGTTAATCTTAAAGTAAAATTCCTGATAGCAATGATTACCAAAGATTATCCTACTTTATGAAGTGGATGGACAATATTTAAACTAGAGCATGAATTAAATGCTTCTACTTTATGCATTTTATTCAATGTTGGATATTGGTCCCAGCTCATCTTTGCTGTGAACATGGGATTGGATGTATACAAATCCCTTTGTTATTTAGGAGTTTCGCTGTAATATTTCCCATATAGGACTTTATAGTAGCTAACTTTGATGCCCTAAAGATCTGACCTCGTAGGAACTATGAAGTAAGCTTTCCCATCATTTGTTTGAGAAATCTTTCATCAAGCACTCACAAAAGCGATGATCTTGGATGGCATGTAGTTTTCTTTCTTTCTTTCTTTCTTTCTGTCTTTCTTTATGTAACAATTCATAAGTAAGTGCAATCCCTACATACAGATGGCACAAATATGGTTGCAAAGCGAAAAATAAGATACCTAAATATCTCTACAGCTAATAGGTTTTGAAAAGGCACAACGTCTTTACTTGGTTTATGTAATTTTTGATTTGACATCATGATAAAGAAACTCAAACCAGAGAAAACAGAGAGCCATTATGCTGGATTGACTCTGTGTTTACAATATTTTTACTAATCCTACTTGAAACTAAAGTGGAACTTCCATGTTAGGTTGCTAATGTTGACAAGAACTTTATCCAACCAACATTTAGGGTACGGTAAAAAAAAAAAAAAAAAAAAAAAAAAACACATATAGTGATTAACTATATGGAAAAACCACTCATTTTGTCTCATATTTGGTGGAGAACCCATGATAACTCTTAATATATTGTCTATTGTATCAATCAAATTTCCTCATCCCTCTCTATATATACCCATCAAATATACAACCAACAAATCCAACCTTTTTCTACTCTGCTCTCATCTTTGTTTAAACTTGAATTCTAATCCACCCAGCAGACTTTGTGTCCCTTTTTATTCTACTGAGATGAGTAAGTTTGTAGCAGTGATCTTAGTTGGGATGCTGGTGGTGGGTACTTGCTTTGCAGAGCACAGGAGGGGAGTGCTGGGAGGAGTATATGGACAAGAGCAAAGACAGCGTGCTAGGAAGGGAAAAAACATTGAAGGCTATTATAAGGAAATAAACAGTTTCAAGTTCCCAGAAAGAAGTGTGGACAACCACCATAGCATTCCTAGACAGTATTACAACAATGATCCTGATAACGGTGATAATGGAGCTGCAGCCGGAACGCCGTAATTGGCCCTGCACCTCCACAGCAACGTCTATGATCTATTTATGTTATCTACTCTGCTAATATTTCCTCTTGTTCTATAACTAAGGTCCTGTATGCAAATAGTTTATATTTGGTTTCAATTGTGTTCATAAATGACAGTAAGTGCCAAGCTGTTTGAACTCTAGGCCAAAAGGAACCTGGCCATACTTTGTGGAGAAGAGAAGTTCTCACGTTAGGAATGATTTGGGTAAAGGTATGAGAAAGGGTCAGATCATTTTCCTATGTTTATTTGTAATAAGATGAAGATGTTAAGAAGGTGTGCAAATCAGGAAGTGTTGTCTTGGCAAAATACTAAATCATTAGAATTACCTTAATATATACAAACCCATGTTGTGTGTATCAATATTTCTGCATAAGTCACATATCTCGCCTATTACTGATTTTAAGTTTTTCTGATATTAAAGATGAGAAATTTTACGCTTATGCATTAGTACTAGTCGAATACAAAACCACAAGCACTCGAATTACCTCTTTCATGAAACAACACCCCCCCCCCCCCAAAAAAAAACAAAAAAAAAAACAGAAACAAACAAACCCAAAAATGAAAAATGAACTTACCTAGATATACAGAGCCCTTGTCTTTTGTTTGAGATATCCAATTTCTATAGGCAATGGAGCATTAACAAATGCGGGGCGACGCATATGATAAAGGACAATTCAACCTATTCAATATTTCACAATTCACATTCCTAACAAGATTCTGATTTATCTAATATCAAAACCTCGCTCTATTCCCACAAAAACCAAATAAATAAATAAATACTAAATGACAAAAAGACCATGCATGTTAGCATAACAAACAAGCAGCCAGGCCAATTAATTTGCAACAAAAGAAAATAACAGGAAAATAAGGGGGTAGGGTGTTAAGCAAGATCATCAGAGCAACTGCTTTGTTTAAGCATTCAGCTAATCATCCCCACAGGTATTATAGTTAAAAATTGGACCCACTGGTGAAACATAGTGATTCTATAATAATTTCTGCTACTGATTCAAGCACTTGATGTTAAACAACAGGTATAATTAATAACATCACTGACTTTTTACAACTAAATTTTAGATACATTCCTGAACTAGTAGTCAATTGCGACTCATAGAAAATGGAGCTTCAAGTACAGTTCTTTCTTCGTACATTATTCTTTCTGCCGACACTCAGCGGAGCACCTTTACTGGAAGTAGGAAGTGTGGATGGGTCATCTTCACCAATGCTCTTCACGCCACGCTCCCTTGGATATGGGTGAATTTTGGCCAACTCACGAACTCGTCGTAAAAGAGACTTTGGCAATGGCCGCACTGCATGACCCTGCCTTTCTTCCATCTGCATTAGCCATATTAGACCAAAGAATATTTTTTCATACAGGAAACTGTGATTAAATTATAAATTATAAATCTAACCAAAATAAATATATGCAAAACCACAACTAACCTCTTTCTTCTTCAGTTTATGGGCACAACTAGCTCTCAAAAGATTTCTCCATTTATCCTGAAGCAAACACAGCAAAGAACACGAGTCAATATTAGAAAACAAAGACAGTACTTTAATTGGTAGAGAGTTGCCCTGTACCCTGAGATCTATGGGTGTACGATATGCAGATGCAGCGAAAAGGAGTCTTTTTATGTCAGTCCATCGTCCGACACCATATTCAGAAATACCATCAACCAAATTCATCACTTCAGTAAGGGTCCACATCCGCTGATGCTTCCTTCGATCGTGACTTTTGCATCGTCGTTTTGTCACAGAATCATCTTCAGACTCAGATGTAAAATGTTCTTCATCAGGCTCGATTTGCTATACAAAAGGACAAAAATAAATTAAACTTTTGAACCTTCACGACTAGAAAAACGTCAATCTACAAGGAAAACAAAACATGTTAACAAAGGGAAAGGAGGCATGAACCGATAGCCAAACACTGGCATTCCTGGAATTAAAAAATCATAGACTTGAACAAAAACTAAACACCACCGACTTTTAAGTGGCATTTTGTATTATTTGATCTATTAGATCATCAATACTAATGAACTTATTTTCCCTGGAAGAACTTCAGAATTTCATGACACCTGTTTAAACTATTGGCAAGCATAAGGAGATAATAACACCTATAACCCTGAGCCCCATGCCTTCTTAATATTGCCACAATAGTCTTAACTTTATGAAGAGGCCAACCATGAGATAACTATACTTAAAAAGGCACAGTACATCATACTTCTATTTAACCATTCGTATGAATAGGCATATCAACTCATTCAGGCTATTGAGACATGCATAGAAAACAATGCAGCAAAAATTCCAGTTTCTAGTATACTGGAAAATGAGAATGCAGCAACAATTAACTTATAGTTTCAAGTGTACTGGAAAATGAGGATATAGAGTTAAAAAGTTCCATACTGGCACTGATACATGCTTCTTTGGACGTCCTCTCTTTCCCCGAACCAAAGGCACTTCCTGAATTTTAGTTCCAGAAAGCAATTCCTCCTCAGAAACTGCTGACAATGTTTTAGGCCTCACATTATGAAGATCACCATGGGATCTCATCTTCAGACCTTTATCATTTGCAGTAACAGCATCACCAGAAGAAAACTTTCCTCTTCCTTTTAGATATTTTGACTTCTTATTTGAAAATTCTTCAATGTATCTCTGAGTAGGTTTACGCAATCTTTTCTCTCTCAGAAAAGAACCAACTTTACAAGCTTCAATAGAGCTCTTTCCCTTTTGATTGGATAATAATAAGTCACTCAGAAGAGGATTTTCATCATCATCGAACTCTTTAAAATCTTGCGAATCTAGACAAGTCCCTTGAAGTGGAGTTCGACACCTTTTTTTGCGTCTTACAGCAGCCTGTAAGCCATGCTTTTCTGTCTTGTTAAGAGAATCATTCTTATACTCAAAATCTTGAACAGTCACTGTTGATGAATCTGATATTCCAATCGCACTGTTACTGCTTCCACTTAATCCTGGAGACTGACTCTCAGAACTTGGGTTTCTTGAATGTGATCCTTGACAAAGACCAGGAGCCAATACCGAAACTTTTCCAGCAAAGTCAATATCTGCACTTGAACCCCAAAAAGAAAAAGAAAAGAAAAGAAAAGGGAAGAAAAGATTAAGCATATCATAATTGAAAATACTACACAACAAAAAAAAAAAAAAAATTAAAAAAAAAAAAAAGGAACCACACTGATAGACGGTAGATAATTTTACCCAGAAGAAAATCTTCACATGGGCTGGCAAGACCATCTGTTGCATGAAGATCCTCCACTTCATCGACTTCATCCAGCAATCCATCAAGAACCTACTAGATTATTATCTCATCAAATGATCAATCACATACACAAATAGTAACAGTTCAAATAAAACTGGCAATCCTTAAACAGTGGCCCACCAACCACATATAGAATGATGTCATAATTTCTAAACGGAGTCAAACTTTCATACAGAAGAGAGATATATGTAGCAAATAATGATTTTGGCATGTCATAAAATATTCACAAAGATACATACTCCAAGTGCAAAGTCATCTTCTTCTTCCCGAGCAGTACTAGAATGCAACCCGCCTTAGTACAAAACCAAGTGCATCAGTATTAGAACAATTGCAAAAAAAATGCAAAAATTTAACAAAGGAAAAAAGTTATAGCATCATTCACTACCGTGACCGAAACAGGAAACCACCATCCTATTTACAAACTTATAATGAAATTATTTAAAGTAATATTGCATCACCTCACCTACAAGTGTTCTCTACAAGCATGAAGCCCAAGCCAAGTATACATCTCAAAATTGTTTATAATTATGTTACTCACCAATAAACAAGGTGCTCATAAGGCACTTAGTAAATTCTTCCCTCCTAAAAGACAGCACTATAAACATATTTTACTAACAAGAGCATCAGCATTAAGGTCAGTAGCACGCTGGAAGAATAGTACCTCTATATGGATTAAGCCCATACTCGAATTCACATGAAAAATCTTCAATTCCCAAGCATTTTCCTGCATTCTGCTCGCCAAAATACAAGACACCATCTACTGAAACATTCTCATTTTTAGGTTCTGCAAGTAAATGCTCAACTGTTTCATCTTCTAAAGCAGGAGTTAAAGACTCATCTGTCTTTACCTACAAAATATAGCAAAACAATGAAAAAAGTGCAACAATACCATTCAAAGAAGTTTTCTTTCCAAATTCATAAATCAAGATGAAATATATATAATGGAATTCCAAAATTCTGAGGGAATAAAACCAAAAAAGAGCATCCACATTTTCCGACCATGAAGAAAAATTCAAAATCCAATGATTCTGCCTCAATGAACAAGAAAACAGTCTCTCCACAATTATTGTTAAAAAAATTGAAAAACAAAGCATAAAGACAGAGGTGCCATGCCAATACATGATTCAAGTTCAAGGATTTGAGAGCATAAAATCATAATACCAAGAAACCAATTGGGAAAAAGATTTATACCCTTTGAGATTTCGCATTAGCAAATTTCTTACGCAAATGAGCTTCTCGATCCATTTCATTTAAGCTCCCAGGGCCGATCCTACATTCCCAAAAACATACAAGTCTACTCAGTCTTCTTACCAAAAAGATTTCAAGATCCATAAAGTATGCAGATTCCAATAATCAAATATCATCAACATGACAACAGAAATATCTAAAATAAAAAAATGAAAATGTAGTTAAGGTGCTTTATTTTCGTTGCCAGAGAGAAAATAACGAGGCCCCATAACTTCTTTAGCGTTACACGCGCATTATCGACAATTAGAAACCATGTATATCTTAAGCGAACATTAACTAGTCGTACGTAGTAGCAATATGATAAATTTATAGTTTTTATTGCCGCACTCTCGCTAATAGCCATATTATTGACTTGAAATTTTCTAGCGAAGCGCACACAACAAACACGCTCTAGATGAAATTACTCAGACATGTTCAAAAATCATGAACGTCTATACAATTGGCAAAATGTAACGCAACAAATTTTACAAAATCCAAAGACTAAGCATTGCATAGAAGAAATATCAAATACCACATGGAAAAAAATGAAAAATACAGAAAAAAAGGCGGAAGACATTGAACTTGAGAGAGAGAGAGTCAAAGTGTCTGTTTGGTTGCTGACGAAGTTGAGTAAATAAAGTAGAATAAAAAATACGATTTTTTATATATATATTATATTAAGCATGATACACCACCGAAAAAAAAAAAAAACTCGAGCTAGCTGTAAGCAACTATTGGGCTTAGCCAAGACTGTTATGTTAAGAAAAAAATTATGAACAGGGAAAAAATGACTTTCTTAGTCTTCGCTTTCTCGGAAACCAAGCAGACACTACAAACAAAGCGATAACAATTAAAAAAAAAAAATTTAAAAAATTCACAGTGATCAGTAAAATACCTCTGCGAGCTCGAAACCCTCCGATCTGCAAGCTCAACAACAAAAAAATAAATAAATAAATAAACCAGAGAAATCAAGATCTAGCAAAAGCTAGAAGATAAAGAGAGCTTAGGGAGATCTGACCTCTGAGAAAGAAGAAAGCAAACGTCAGAAAAATTCGTGCGAATGTTCGAAACCGAAAAGCCTCAGAACCGCCAAAAAGCGACACGAATTGGGGGAAGAGTGAGATAGATAGACAGAGAGAGGGAGAGAGAGGGAAATGAATGAATTGGGGTTTCCGCTTTTTTATTCCGCGGATTCCAAATACTTATAAATTATTTTTCCCTCACTCGCTTTCTTTTTCATTTTTTCTTTTTTCTTTTTTCTTTTTTTCTTTTTTTCCATTTGCGAAAAATAAAAATAAAAAATACTGGTAGCAACATAAATGAGCGTTTGAAATCCGCAGTGACAAGAGACACGTAGACGAAACTGTTCATAATATGTTGATATTGTGAGGTTGTCCGCGTTTGACACTTTTGACTTTTTTTTTGACGGCGTTATAACTTTAAAAAAGAAAAAAAAAAAAAAATCCCCGTGAAGCTGATAAGGTTCTTCGTTTGTGTGTTGGCATGGCGTGTGGTTTTTTCGCCGCGCTAGCAACTGGACAAACATCAAGATGTATTGAATTTGTTTTAATGGGGAATCTGCTCCTTTTTCTTGTCTCAGTGGACGGTGCTTATTACATCTTCATAGCCAGCCAGCCAGCCAGCCAGCCAGCCAGCCCACCCTCTCTTTCCCCTCCATTTCTTGCTTGTCCAACTGAGACTGCTTGGATATTTCTAAATCTTCAATTTATCCATCAAATTTTCATGCTCAATTAGTCAATTTTGTTCCTTACTTTGTCCAAAAAATAAAAATACAAAAATTGTTCCTTATTATCATACATTTAAGAATATTTAGGATTTTTTCTAAATACTCATTTTCAAAATCCAAATTGGGTGGATAACCGAAACCATTAAAATAAAATATCATAAAAGTTTGTCCCTGTATTAGCCCTTTGGACTCCTGAGATTTTGTAAATCTCTGAGAAAACCTACCAGCCTCAATCAATCGATAGGGTGGGGATTCAATAAATGATTGAAATAATAGGATGTGACATATAAAAGAATTTGGAAAATGATTTATATCTTCTCCTCTCCCCTCATATGTGGTCCAATTAGCACGACCTTTTGGGTTTCGTTTGATCCTATCCTAAAACGAGTGCGTACTGCATGAATCCCTAATCAGACTTTTTTTTTACTCCATTGAAAAAAATAAAAATAAATAAAAAAAGAAGTGTTCTTGGAATTACATAGCCGACTGTCTCTCTGTTAAAAAAAGAAAAAAAAAATTACAGCTTTTAACTTAAGGAGGTAATGAAAACAAACTGAGAGGTAAAAATATACCACTCATGTGACCTGTGGTTGTCCTTGGCTTGTTTGGTCTCCAGTTGAATCGTCATTGGCTGTCAAGCCTCGAATCTTCACATCATAGTAAACTTCTTCAACTCTTCTTAGATCATACTTCATACCTGCCACATGTGACGAGGTTGAAACAAGAGTTATAAAATCGATTCCAAAAAATGAGACTGGTGAAATTTGATCGACAATTGTAATTTTCAAACTACCATCAAACTTCTTGCGCAGGAAATCATTCCGGAGATTAAGCATACGGAAGGCTGCATGAAGTTCTGTCAGGAACTTCAACACCTTTCTTGGGCAATCATAGTCTCCTGCCGTCACTTGGTTCACCACGTATCTCGGCTGCAAAGTTTAAATTAACTGCATAAGAAGCCCCTTTAACAAGATATCAAGTAATATGCAGAAAATTAAGCAAATGTACCCCCACAAATTTGCTCATTTGAAACACATTAATATATATGACTCTTTTACATTGACAATATTCCATAATTATTTTTAACCAAGATAACAATGTCAATGTTTCTTAATTTGTTTCAAGCACAACAGAGATGCATTGAAATGGCGTACGGCAGTTCTTACCAATTCATTCGACATGAAACAAAGACCTGAAATATGAAAAGAGTTTCATATCAGTCTATCCATCTTAAAAGAACGGCATGTTGACTAAGAATATACATAAGGAAGTAACCCAGCAGGCTCCAAACAAAGTTTTATATTAAAAATCATGTTACGTAACTAACTACTACTACTTGCAAGTTCCAACCTTACCATATAATTCTGTTATTTATTATTATTATTTTTTTTTTCTTAGCGAAAATATCCTGTCAATTATGTGTGTTGTGCTTGTGCTTGTAATTCTGATAGTTGATTTATATCAGAATTTTGTGTGTTACTCCGTAGAGCAGTAAAATCAACTATACTTTCTATTAGGAAATGAAAATTTAGTGCATTTCCAACAAGTTCAAACAGCATCATCATCAGTGATCAGTAAAGCCATCACTTCACAAAAAGTATACATTTGAAATAGCAAGAGAAGCTCACCAATAAGATAGTCTTCAACATCCAGACCAAAATCTAAATTGTTCACTGCATAATTCATGCACAAGTAGGATTAGCAAATGAAAATATTACCCTGGAAGTTCAGAACGATTTCAAGAAAGGGTAGACAGAAATCATTATAGATCGTCAAGAAAATATGAAACAATGTTAACTGGAAGAGAAGAGAATAGCGAAGTGTCACAATGATAGAGTCAGCAAATGATTTGACTAATTTCTGTCTACCTCACCAAATGGAGCTATTGAAGATGTTAGAAGCACTATAGCCAACTCATTAAGGTTAAATGAATAAAGAACATCTAAATATATACATATAATTTGAACACAATACGACAATGACCATGAGTACGGTGGCATACTATAAGTTCCCCAGTAGTCGTTTTTTCTTTGTTGAACCAAAATACGTCGGAAAAAACTAAAGCTTATTTAGATGCTTCTATCATTTGATGAACAATGACCATAATTTGGCAGCAAAACATTAAAGTTTGGCATTTTTTACATACGATCAAATCAAACAAGGAAAATGATTCCACACGGCACACACTACCAGCTTGACAAATATTCATAATTCATAAAGAAATACCAATAGAGCAATAACATACAGCCAAGCTTTTCCTCAGCTTCACTATGCATCAGAAGATTTCCCGTTTCCAACCAATGCAGGAAAGCAAGCAGCGAAACCACGGTCTGTGTTTCACTCTTCCAATCCCCATGATATCTACACAATCACAATCAACAATTTCAATATACGATATAACCAACCAGATTAAAACTAAAATGCAAAGAACAAAACAGCGTTTCAAAAAGTTTCTGGTGCTAACCTATAATACTGCGCAGGGCAATCACGAAGAACTTCAGCAAGTCGATTGTAGAGCTCCTTAAGCACACCAATTTGAGCCTTGGGCTTCTCTAAAACTTCTGCTTCAAATACAACAAGAAAAACCCTTTTGCTGAATAACAATAGCATAAAAACAATCCCAAAAAATTCACAAAAATAAACTTATTTCATTTCTTTACCAGGAGTAGGGCGAGACTGGTGGACGAGGAGTAGAGCAGCCTGCATGAGCCTGGTGGTGGATTCGATCTCCATCACGACAGCTCGAATGCGCTCCCGCAAGCTACCGGACTCATCGAGCTGAACGCGGAAGCTCTCGAACTGCTTCTCCAAGGAAGGGGACGAAGGGGGTGGCTCGTTGGCTTCATCGGCCGCCATGGTCGAGGAACAGATAGTGGCGGAGAGTGAGGGAAACGTTTCGGGCCTGAGTCGCCGAGAAGGAGGAGGAGAAACGGCGAAGGTTGGGAGCGAATGGAGAGAGAAGAGAAACAAGGAACGGTTAAGGCTCGGCTTTAAGGAGCGGGAGATGGTAAAGTAGGCGTTTCGAAACGCCACTGCCGATTTCATTGCATTGTGGAAAATTTTCTAGTAATTTTAATATTTATACTACGTGTCCGCCATTTCTAATTTACTGCTGCCACGTCATACTTTTTTTTTTAATAAAATATATTCTCTCTTTTACTCGACTTTTCAGTCAAAGTTTGAACTTATTTATCTTTTCAATAACTCCAAGTAAAAATAAATATAACATGATGTTTTTAATCAATTGTTTTAACCAAATACAGAATCAAACACAATCTTTATCATTCGAGTTTCAAAGGCCATAAGGTTAGCCAAATTTACATATAGAGTATTGTTATTATATAATATTTCATGTCTAATTATAGACGTTTTTCATTCGCTACTTTCCTATTAAAACAAAAAAAACATACATTTTTGGCACATTTTTGCTTTACAATTGGACTGCTTTCATGACTTTGCTCAGTTACTTTTTAGAACTCTCAATCAATCATCATCTTTTTTTCTTTTTTTTTCATCAATCTGTTTCAAAGTAATAGAAATTAATATGTCCAAAAACATTCATATATATATATATATATATATATATCTATATATATATATATTTATATATACAGTTTATCTATGGTGCGGACAGTCCTCATGCGAACCACAGTATTGGTGATGGTTTTTCATAGTATTGGTGATGATGTTCTAAAAAATCGTCGTTAATACTATGAAAAACCGTCACTAATACTGCGGTCCTCATACGGACCATCCTCACCATAGAATTTCTGTTTATGTATATATATATATATATATTTAGATCAATCAATTTCATGATCATAGAGAGTCGTAGGATTGGAATTAGAGGGATAATAAATCTCGATAGCAGTTTTCTCAAATATGAGAACATGGGATTTTGAATTTCTTTGATATTCGAATGTAACTTTTAACGTTTAATTTAATTGAATGATTTAACTTTGTTTTTTTATTAATGGGTTTTGTATTAATAAGGAATAAATGAGTTTTAATGGAATTGATGACATATTTTTACCGTTTGGGTCTTATAAAGCTATATATACAGCCTGTTGGAGCTCTTTTTTTAGCACAAAGAAAAATTGAACAATGAAGAAGAATTTTGTGGAGTTTTAGTGTAGTTTACATTGTGTGCAAAAGTGTGATAAAGTTTAGATACATTAAGTTCGAAGTGAAAGATTTTGGTAATATCGTGTTCGAAATCTAAATCGTCTATTGTATCTTAGGAGACACATGTCACCGAACCATCTACACTAGTGAGGCGAAATTCGTCTTAAGAATACTGTGGTATCACACAGGTCTTGGATAAATCTTTCAACATCATATATATAGGTTTGGGAAATTCTTTTAATTTTTTCTTCCAATCTTAAGACGAATTTCTCTTATCTATTCATTCTTTCCTTCGTTATGTCTATATATATATTTGTTTGTTTTTGAAAAAAAAAAAATTCTCCATACCCGTCCCTTTTTAAATTGATTTGGCATAATTTTTTTCCCTTGTTTTATCAAAAATTTATTCTCATAATTTGATTACCTATGTTTTTATAAATATTTTGGTGATTTTTCAGTGCCGGAATGCTGAAAAATGGTGGGAAAAAAAAAATCCAACCTCGTCAGCTGACTCGTTTACCAATGAAACATATAAAAAATGACCCGGTTGAAGGTTGAAGAGTGGTCAGCCATAAGTAAATAGGTTGGATAATGGACATAAGGGCTGGAGCATGAATTTTGCTGGGTTTGGCTTATGTTAAAGCTCAACCCATCTACAAACAGGCTGGTATTTCAACTCAAATGTAAGGTCCAATAGCAAAACTTGGCTCGTGAGATGCTGGCCCAAAAGATTTAGGGTGCCACATGCTGAGTAGTGGCATAGCCACGAGTCGTGTAGTGGCAGAGCAACATGTGACACTAGACAGTGATGTCATCTGCCATATCAGCATGCCACATCATCATGAACGTCATTATGATACCACATCAGCAGTGTGCCATGTTAGAATGCCACATCATCATGACATCGATGGATGATGTCAACAATAATGTTAGTGATGATGTTGGCATTGGTAGGTGTATAAAGTAATTATTCAAGTGTATATAGAAATGTTATGGTGTATACAGTAATTTTGTAGGTATTTACAATAATTTTGCAGGCATTTACAACATTTTGTGGGTGTATAAAGAAAAATCAAAAAAATCACATTGTTGTATTTTCATATTGGAAATTGGGTTTAATTAGTTTAAGGGGGTTTAGAAGAACAACTAGTTGATTTCTATTTGTAATCTTACTGAAATGGCAAGTGGATCATATAATGTGACTTCTAATATAAGATCAATTATGCATGCTAAACAAGTGCCAACTCCAACTCCTGTGGTCCAAATACCTACTCCTAAACCGGCTGCTATACCTGCAAATCATGCTGAGTGACCAGAGAAATTTAATGGAACACATTTTAAAAGATGGAAATAAAAGATGTTGTTTTACTTGATCATCCTGAACCTTGCGAGATTCTTGAATAAAAACACACCTCTAAGTAATGAAAAGAGTGATAGAGAAACACTCATGGTTGGATGTATGGAAGCATTCCAATTACTTATATCATAATTATATCTTAAATGGTCTATTAGATGTTTTGTATGGGTTGTGCTGTAGCATGAAAACAACAAAAAAGTTGCGGTAAACTTTGGACTGCAAATACAAAACTGAGAATACTGATTTCAAAAAGTTTGTAGTAGGCAAGTTCTTGGAATTCATGATGGTGGATTCAAAGCTTCTGATGATTCAAGTACATGAATTACAAATGCTCATTCAAGAGATTCGCTATGAAGGGATGATAACTAGTGAACCCTTTCAAATATCATTTATAATTGAGAAGCTTACTACTTAGTTGAAAAGACTTCAAGAATTATCTTAAACATAAGAGGAAGAAAATTGATGCGAAAGCTCTTGTTGGCAAACTTCATATCAAATATGACAATAGGAGATCTAAGAAAAGATTTTTACAAGCCGAGGTAAGGCCAATATTGTCTAGCATAGTTGAAGCTCCAAGAACAAGAATAAGAAGAAGACTGAAAAAGTTTCCAAGGACTCTACGTTGGGGCCTAAAGAAGGGATCTCTAAAAATACCAAGTTTCAAGGTAAATGCTTCAACTGTGACACAATGGATCACAGATTATTGGACTGTAGACTACCGAAAAAGAAGAAGAACAAAGAGGCTGTTGTCTACCGAGTGATGGTGGACCAAATCACTCGAGAGGTTGATGATATCGATTTTAGTGCTGTTGTCTTTGAAGTGAACTTGGTGACATCAAATCCTAAAAAGTGGTGGATTAATAATGGTACAACCCACCACGTATGTTTAGACAAAAGCTTATTCACTTCCTTTGAACTAAATAAAAATGAGAAAAAATTGTTCATAGGAAATTCTGCCACGTCTGAAGTCCTAGGGAAGGGCAAAGTAATCTTGAACATGACCTCTGGAAAGAACTTAGCTCAACAATGTGTTATTTGTTCTAGACATTCGCAAGAATCTGGTGTCTGAATTGCTTTTGAGCAAGCATGATTTTTGTTTAGTGTTTGAGTATGATAAGGTTGTTTTGTCTAAGTCTGGAATGTTTGTGGGAAAAAACTTTGGATTTAATCCCTAGTGATATATATGACTTGAAATTTCTACCAACTAGAATAGACAATAAATATTTTATCACATTTATCAATGATAGCACGAAATATTGCTATGTATACTTGTTTAAAAGCAAGGATGAGGCAATAGAGAAGTTTATTCTCTGTAAAACTGAAGTTGAGAATCAATTTAACAAAAATATTAAAGTAACAAGAAGTAGTCATGGTGGTGACTATCTAGCTTCATTTGGTGAATATTGTACTCAACACAGTATTAGACATGAAATTACTACAGCATATTCACCATAAGCAAATGGTATAGTTGAATGGAAAAATCGTACCTTACAAGATATGATGAATGCAATGTTGATAAATTCAGTATTATCTCAAAACTTGTGAGAGGAAGCCATTTTGTCGGCGAACTACCTTTAAATAAGGTGTCTCAGAAGAATCAGGTGAAGACACTCTATGAGCTTTGGAAAAGAAAACAACCTTCCTATAAATACTTAAGAGTGTAGAGGTGTCTAGCTAAAGTGGTGGTACTTACTTCTAAGAAAGTGAAAATAGATCCAAAAATAGTTGATTACATTTTTACAAGTTATGCTCAAAATAGTAGTGCATATCCATTTCTTATGTATACAAGTATGAAATTCCTGATGTATACAAGAACATGATAATAGAATCGAGAAATGCACCATTTTTTAGCACATTTTTTCATATAAGTTCAAAAAAGGAGCGAGTTCATCTAAACGAACGTATGATGCTATAAATGAATATAATCATCATAGTGATCAAGAAGAGAAGACTGAAATTGAGATTGAGGTTGATCTCAGATGAAGCAAGAGAGTAAGAACGGAAAAATTCTTCCGTCTAAATTTTCTTACTTACATGCTAGAAAATGAACCTCAAAAGTTCCAAAAAGCTGTAAACTCTCCTAAAGTGAATTTATGAAAAGAGGTCATGAAAAGTGAGATTAATTCCATATTGCAGAATCCCATATACGAGTTAGTATATTAGTAAATCTTCCTCCAAATTCTAAACCGTTGAATTACAAATGGATATTTAGAAGGAGAATAAAAGTAGATGGAACAATAAATAAATACAAGGTAAGGCTTGTAATTAAGGATAAAAACAACAAGAAGGCCATGATTATTTTGATACTTATTCTCCAATAACGAAAATAAATTTCATAAGGATGGTATTGGCGAGCGCTGCATTGCAGGATCTTGAAGTACATCAAATGGATGTTAAAACAATATTTCTTAATGGATATCTTAATGAAAAGATCTACATGGAGCAACCTGAGGGTTTTTCTGCACCAAAATAGCAAAAGAAAATCTGTAGATTGGTAAAATCCTATATGGACTAAAATAAGCCCCAAAGCAATGACATAAAAAAATTGATAGTGCCATACTAAATAATGTATTTATGTAAAAGATATAGAGAATAGATAAGTCATTCTTTATTTGTATGTAGATGTTATATTTATTTTAGGTAGTGACAACAATATACTTCAAACTACAAAAACCATATTAAAATTCAAATTTAACATGAAAGATATGAGGCTTGCCGATGTGATTTTAGGAGTGAAAATCACTAGAACTTCGAATGCAATCATTTTTAGTCAAACATATTATGTGGTTAAAACACTAGCTAAATTTAATAAAGACGATACTAGTATAGTCAGAACACTCATAGATATGAGTTTACACTTATCAAAAAATAAAAGGGAGAGTGTAACTCAAGTGAAATATGCAAGAGTGATTGGAAGTCTAATGTCCCTGATGAGTTATACAAGACCAGACATAGCCTACTCTCTGAGTAAACTAAGTAGATACACGAATAATTCTAATGAAGATCATTGGAAATGAATGATTAGAATATTAATGTACTTATGATATACTCGTGATTATGGATTGTACGAAAAAATATGTCTTACTGTATTAGAAGGATACAATGATGTAAATTGGATATTAGGTATCAAAAATTCAAAGTCCATGAGTAACTATGTGATCACATTAGTAGGTGCAGTTGTAACATGGAAGTCATCCAAACAAATTATTATAACTCGATCCACAATAAAATCTGAGCTCATTGCATTAGATAAATATGGTGAAAATGTTGAATAACTATGGCAATTTTGAGAGGATATTTCTAGATGGCCTAAATTGTGCCAGCAATAAGTATACATTGTAATAGTCGATCTGGGATTGCCAGGGCACAATATATTATATATATAATGGAAAGTCTAGACACATTCGTCATAAACATAATTTTATTAGACAGTTAATCTTAATTGGAGTTATCTCGATAAAGTGTGTAAAGTTGAAAGACAATATGATGGATCCGCTAACCAAAGGGTTAAATAGAAATTTAGTTGAGAAGTCATCGAGGGGAATGGGATTGAAGCTCATAAGAAAAGTCAATTCGATGGAAACCCAATCTAGTTGATTGGAAATCCCAACATCTAGGTTCAATACGAAAATGCATTTGTAAAAATTGGTATGGATCATTATGGGGTTAATTCTGTGCCAATTCCTATAATGAAACAGCATAAATATGCTTTTAATGATTATTATATATGTGTGTTTGGTAATCTATGCATAATCATGCTAATTACATTGGAAATAAAAATCACCTATATGAGAGAGAAGAGTGGCCGCTTCAAAAAAGAATTGATAAATGCACAATTCTCTAAAAACTCTCGCAGAACTAGAAAGATGTTCAAGACCAAAATAAATATAAGAGCGAGAACCGAAGTGTACCAAGAAGGAATAATGTGTGAATTACATTATCATCTACACAAACAATGAAATGATTCAAACATATCGTATCTACCATTAATTAGTAATATAAATATAGTCTTATAAGGACATGTTCAAAGAATAACATCTAATTATTTTATGTAGATTCCAACCATAGAGCTTTACCACTAGAGTTTTGCATTGTCCTTAATTGTTAAATCATTCATGTGGAGAATTGTAGCATTTTTAACATTTAATTTAATTGAATGATTTAGCATTTTTTTTTTTATATTGATGAGTTTTGTATTAATAAGGAATAAATGAGTTTTAATGGAATTGATGACATGTTTTTACCGTTTGAGGCTTTATATACAACTTTTTGGAGCTCTTTTTTTAGCACAAAGAATAATTGAACAAAGAAGAAGAATTTTGTGGAGTTATAGTGTAGTTTACATTGTGTGCATAAGTGTGGTAATACATTAAGTTAGCAGTGAAAGATTTTGGTTGTGTCATATCTGAAATCTAAATCATCCGTTGTATCCTAGAAAACAAACATCACAAAACCATCTGTACCGGTGGGATGAAATTCATTTTAAAGATACTGTGGTATCATACAAGTCTCAAATAAATCTTTCAACATCATACATACAGGTTCAGGAATTTTTTTTTATTTTTTCTTATATTGTATACTAGAAAATGTCCATGTTTTTATGGAATAATGCTTTTCAAAATCTTTCCAAGTACCTTCATATTGTAACCAAACTTTTCCATCATGCTGTTGATGTAACTGATTTCGAAAACAACAATTCTAAGTGCAAATATGTAAAGGAATAATCAAGCTGATTTTCTTTTTCTTTTTCTTTTTTCCATTTTTTTCTTCTTTCTGTACATAGCAAATTGTGTCAGTATTGTCTACTTGCACTGTAAAGAGCTTGCTACAATATTACATATCATTAGCCATCAATTCATGTTTGCTAAAGAGAAGTTGTATTCCTTCAGGTGGCTAAGTGAACCCCTACTGCTGATTAATTTACTATGCTACCAAGTGTTTTTCAAAATTGACTGCTATTTTTTTTTTTTTTTTTTTTTCCCAAAACACAAAACTCACTTCTTTTGGAAGGTCAGCATTAGAAAGAAAGCCACCACACGACTAAGTAAACCAAATAGGAAGAGCCTGGCTAGACAAAGGTTCCAATCGTGAAGATCATACCCACTTTTGTACAATGCATCGCAGCGGGTTATCAACCACACTCCGGAATACCTGAAGAAAAGAGCAGATAGAAAGTTAAGGCAAAGATTACCAGAAAGCAATGCTACTCAGAATTGTATAACTATGTTTTTAAAAGCACATGCAAAGACAGTTCAAAATTTAACAGTACAAAGTCTCCGTTTTCCATACTGCATGAAAGTTTTGACCACAATTCTCAGTAGACAATATCCAGCTTTGAGTGTGTCTATGAATGCAGTAAGACAACAGATTTTTGTTTTGATATTTGCAAAGGTAAATCATTAAGCGGCTCTACAAGACGAGAAAGAAACAAGCCGAACAAACCTTTCAGCATTTGCAATGACAAAAGCTTCTAGGGCCCACTTTGTGTAGCAGAATCTTCCTAAAACCTTCACAACTTTGCTATCTTTATCTTGGGTTGCAATTAGGGTCATAACAACTGGAAGAAGCACTGACCACTGCAAAGAGAAAGAAATACTGAAGTGAAGAACTTATTTAACTGTAATATCACAGTTAAAACATATATTGACATGTGAAGTGTTGATATTAAAGTGTTGTTCCTGTATATTACCAATTGTGCAGGACTTGGATCAAGGTAAATGGCAAGTGCATAAGCTATGCCAGTCACGCAGTACACAAGGAAAACCAAAACAATGTAATTGTCGAGAAAGGATGATCTGGGATTGTTGAAGAAATAGAACATAGATAGATAAACCAAAGGCTTGACAATGGTATTGAAATGATCTACTGTATCTTTGGACAGAAAATTCGCCAGACTGCTGATCCCTGATGCTCTTTCTCTCCAGTAATGTAATTTGTCCAAAAATGATCTCAGAGCCGCAATTTTTGATAGTAGTGCTGCAAAACAATAAGGAAAGACAAGAACATAAGAATATGCTAGAATTTTTGTGTAGTTGAGGAACGGCTATTTTATGCTTAGGTAATAAAAGGGGATCATATTTCCTAAAAATGGTTAAAAAGTTTGCATTCTTATACTTACAAACAGCAATTACAGTGTAAGTATAGCTGGTGGACCCCAATGTTTCATCGCTCACTTTAGCAAGGGTCCCTAAGCAGGCTCCAGCAATTAATAAAATCAGATAATCAACTGCTTGTATTTTGGATTCTCTTAGCCTTTGCTTACCAACCCTGAAAGGAAATTACTCGTATAGCCAGATATTTGTGTTAGAAACATCAAAGTTTCGTAAGTACGTTGTAAATTTATTTATTTATTTTGTTTTTCCAATTTACAACATTTTGGAGAGACTAAAAAGGGTTTAGGCTTGAGTAGAGTTGAATGATGAAAGCTATACCTTCCAAGGAAATATCTATACTGTCTAAGTACACCAGGAGTTCTTCTGTTGGATAAATCCGGAGACTTTAAGAAGTTGTGATCCATATGATCTTTTTTCATCTCAACATTGTACTTCACATCCTGCCAGAATTCTCCTGCAAAAGCTGGTTCAGTACTTGCATCACTACTTGATGAGGCACCAGCTCCATCAATAAGTTGCAGCATATCTGGGGGTACTGGGTACCCGTTGTGAAGCATCCATCTGACTGGAAGTTGTTCACTGGTCACACCGGAGCTTGGTTTGACTAGACCCTCTAGAATGTCAATGTAGTGATCTGGGGGATTAACACGTTCTGGTACGATGATGCCAACTCCTGAAAAGTATTCTTCAACTTTCTTTACTGAACCATGATATACAGTAAGACCACCTTTGGCTAGGAGTATTAGATCATCAAACATCTTGAACAGGGAATAGCTGTTTTGATAAAAAGAAAGTTAAATATTCATTCAAATTAAATAACTTCTCAAACAGAACATGAGTCTTAAGAAATAGAAAGCATGTACCTCGGCTGGTGAACTACCATGCATATGTTTACCCCTTCAAGAGCTTCACGTCGTAGTGCTCTAAGAAGTAAATTGGAAGATGAACTATCCAAACCAGATGTAGGCTCATCCAAGATCAGTAATGAGGGTTCCATGACCATCTCTAGCCCAACATTTACTCGCTTCCTTTGACCTCCAGATATTCCTCTTCTCTCCACTGTCCCAACAAGGGAATCCCGCACTGCCTGCAGTCCCAAAGCCTCTATAACTCTTTCAACCACCAGAACCTTATCAGGTTTTGGCATGTCCGCAGATAGTCTCCAAAAACAGAAATAAGAATCAGTAATATATACAAAAAAAAGAAAAAAAATACTAGACAATAGTTTTATTGTCACTGAAGTAGTTGAGTGAGAACTTGTGGCCACAGACAAGACAAGAAATATTAAGATAGTAATGGAACAAAATTCTCATACGAGTAATTGTAGCAGACAGCAAGCATTTTGGACATGCCACTGTCATTGATAGATAACTTATCAAATCAAGCAGACAGAGCATACTTAGGAAGATGATAACTAAAACCGGTGATCTACTATGATGAAAAGTAATAAAATGCCTCATGTTTAGCCCAAGTATGGTAACAACATAAGACCGACCATATTGCAAATACCTGCATCTTGCACTGAATCGAAGATTCTCTTCCACTGTCAAATTCCCATGCACAATATCATCCTGCGGTACAAAACCAATAATTTTCTTGTATGACTTCATTGACTGCAGCTTTCCATTTATGAAGATTGAACCAGTTGTAGTGCATCCAGTTGCTTTTCCTGATAAAGCAGAAAGAAATGTCGTTTTCCCAGCCCCTGAAGGACCCATGACAGCTGAAACTCGACCAGGCATGATCTTCCCAGTTACACACCTCAAGAGATGCTTATGTTTCCCCTTTAAAGTGAGAGTTAGGTCTTTAAAAGCCACTTCAATCACAGGTCTGGTCTTGATTTCTACATCAGTAGCCATTGAAATTACTCCTGAGAATGTCAAGTTCTTGTTTTTCTGCTGCATTGCTTTCTCCTTCTCAATTTGCCCATAGGCATACTTGAATATTTGGCTCTGAGTGTGTAATTGTTTACCTTTTGGAGCTTGCTTTTTAATATTTTTGTCTCCAATCTGCAAATTAAAGCCTTCATGACTATTTGGATTCTCGTCAATTTTACGTAACATTTTTGTAAGGCTGCTTGGTTCTGTTTTCTTTCCTTTTGAAACCGGTGCAGATTGCTGAGGTGCACTTGAAGTGCCTGGATGCAAAGGTGGTAAAGAATTATCAGATGGCACAGATGTTGTGTCACCCAAACCCTTCCAATCCGGTTGCCTTGTTGATTTTTTGCGAGAAAACGTGTGTGATAGCTGTTGTTGCAAACCTACTGCACGCTTCTTGGCCATGTCTTTTGCAGATTTCCACCTTTCACGTGCTTGTGCCGTTTCTCTTGCATGTCTTGCTGCAGCTTCCCTGGACTTTGCCTGTCTTCTTTCTCGAGTACTAAGAACTTGATCAGAACAGTTATATATAATGACTAGCAGCATACTCAGTGCTACCTACAAAGGGATGTTAACGAAATCAATTTCATATAGTTGAAGTCATATGAAGAGATATTCCAGCTAAAAAGAATGAAAGAGTCATATGAGGAGATATAGCCGAGCTAGGTCTGCAAGGTTGTTTGGCATTTCTTCATGCATAAAAACTTGAAATGCTAATTACAAATAAGAGCATATGCAATGGGAATTAGGTTGACAATTACAATAAACTGTCAGCCTGGCTACATTGCATCATCCATGGTTATCAAACGAAACAGATATAAGTTAAAAACACAGCTGATCAATAATTATCTATACCCTGCTTAACAAACAAGATCACGGTACTAGCTTAAGATTTATGTTCACGTTGTCATCTAAGACAACATAAGCAAATCACTTACAATCAGAATGACCCCATAAGCACGGATATTTTGGTTTGAAGTCTTTGAATTGCAGGTAGCCAACTGGAAGCATGCTGCAAATGGTCGTAATAATCAAATATCAACATCCTTCCTTCTCATACTCAAAAGTATTGACAAAACTACTTGAGTGATGCACTGCTTTTGAATTTGAAGAACAATGCAGTGCGAAGATGAATGATATTCAGAAATATCATATTCTTAGTGACAATAAGATGCGTTTAACCAGTTTTATAAGATTCATCGAAAATATCATAATGATTCTTCCAGCATTCTAGTAGAGCATTTTAATGACAAACAACATCTAAAAGCAACTTCCTCTAAACTAACAACTGCTTTCATTAAATAATTGTTTCCTTAAATCAATGTTACAAAAAATTCATTTTCCTATTTCTTTCCTGTAAAAGGTCCTAATGACTAATAAGGTAGAAATGGAAGGAAAGAAAATGGGAAATAGCTTACATACAAATGTTAACTTCTGTATGGCATGGCACAAATCGCTATGATGCTAAAAAATAGAATAAAATAAAATGGGAAAACACTTACGTTGTTCGGAAGTTGAACCCATTCTACAGTAATGTCTGAAGTTGCATGAACAGAAAATATTAGTAAATGAAGATGCTGAACACCAATTGTCAGCATGTGAAAAAAGAAAAATCAATGGCAATGCTTCGGATCCTTGCTTTATTATCTCACAGAAAACGGCAAACAGCAAACAATTAAGCAATCTGAGATCTAGGATAAGAGGTCAATACCCTTTACTGCAACCAACTTCAGTTATGGTAGTGGGGCAGTATGAACCTGGTGCACAGAAAATATCACTGCTACTCCCTAAGTCAGCCCAAACATCTGCACCGCCACAAGTATGATTTGGTTGTCCAGGAGGTATTTGGTAACCATATCTGCAAAATTATGTTAACCATGTAGATTAATGCATGGTATGCCCATATAAGACCCGAGCACGAAGACTTTAAAAACTTTAAAAAGAGTATGATATTACGAACTTACGGATCACATAGTCCAGTCGACTTATTCAGTTTAGCAAGCGGACAGAAAGAACCTGATGGGCAAGCTTCATTTGGAAGAAAATTTTGAAATAAATTGAAGGCCTTACAATGCAAAAATGATTAAATGTGGGAACTCTTGCATCACTATAAATCAAATTTACAGAGACTAAGAAAACTTTCACAAGAGTCTAAAACAGAATCAATATATCCAAACGTTTGCTCGCTTAAAAAATAGATAGAATTAGATAGAAAAGCATCAACCTCAAAGGAATGATAAGATGGTAAATTACAAGCAAACTCTTACAACACTAAATGGCTGGGGATGTTATAACGTACTTACGTATCATGCAAGTAAGACCCATGGGACAGAAGAAACCCTCACAACAAGGCTGACAATCCCGAGTTCTGTAAGGAATGGTTGTAGATTTGAGGTCAAGCTTCTTATCATTGCCGATACTACAACCCCAACCTGGTTCGCACCCGGATTTCCATGATGTCAAATTGCAGTTCTTGTTTGGTTTCAAGTATGAAGAATCTTTATCCCTCATATCAAGGAAACTATTGAAGTAGAATCTTATTTCTGCTGCTGTACATAGTCGATTTGTGAGATCTCCTGTTTGACAGAACCACATCAATTATCAGGCTAAATTTTTTATTAATTTGATTGTGCCACCATTCATTTCTAGGATACATAGAGATGGTAAAAGTTGAAGAAGACAAAACATGAAAACAAAACGACTTAATAAACAAAATAAAAATCATACCTTTCGTCTTCTTAATGCAATCAGACAAGAAACCCAATTTTCCTCTGAAATTGAATGCTTCATCCCAATCAGACTCTCTGCAATGCAAGGTATAAAAAATAAGCAATAAAAAATAATAAAAAAAATCATGGGTTGAAATCAATATTGAATGAAAAACCAGAGAACTAGAGGAATTATGTGAATTACTTACACATTCTTTATGCAGAAGTGCAAATCCTTTTTTATATCATTTGTTAAAATAGTAGAGAGATTTGAAAGCCTGTTGTAGATCAATTCCGTAACAATGGGAAGCACAGCTGGGTTTTTGGTTTGACTGTAATCATTCCCGTTCACGCAATGTGTGCTCGGCAACAAGCTCAAAACAACAATGAGAAACAAGAAAACATGTGGAAGCCAATGGAGTTTAATCCTCAATTCATTCATTTCCATCACTTGAAGCTCCTTAAGTTCCCCATCTCAAAAAACTGTATTTATTAAGCAGCCATCCAAGAATTGTGTATTAAATACACGTAAACCAAAAGGTTCTGAATTCAAATTTGCAAATTCCATATGATAATGATTTACCGAGTATATATATATATATATATATATGTTACATAAGCAATATCCAAGCTAGACTTTGAACATCAACAGGAAGCTTTCATGGATCAACAGCAAAAAAAATCTGCATAGATGGTGCTTGAAAGTGCCTAATGTCATTGATCATAACGTTAATTTCTGGAACAAGATGTCATCTTTTACGGCATTGAGTAAAGGGTGTTCTTCAAAATGTCAAATTGAACGTCGGAAAATCTATTGCAAAATCAACAGTAGAGGCTCAAAGTGGGTTTTTTTTTTTTTTTTTTTGGGTAACTGCAAAAACGGTGAATTTTCGGTCAATGGTGTATTTAGGATTTTGGAGGAGGTCCGGATTTCGGGACGCAGAAATGGCGGAGAGGATTGGATGGCTACACTGAAAGGTTACAAGGATCAATTTTTATTAGTATAGCCTATTTTTTTTATTAAAATTAAAATTGCCTTATTAGTATATATTGTTAAATAATGAGATTGGCATTGTTTATTTCTTTTTGTTTCATTTAATTTCTTTTTGCATGAAGAATTAAAGCCCCTGATATCTTCTACAATCTTATATTTTTTAATATAAATGATTATGGGTTTGTGTATTTTTCTTTTTTCTTTCCTTTTTTTTTTTTTTTTTTTTTTGTTGTATGTGTATTTTTCATGTGTTTAGTTCTTCCTTTCTCACACTTTTCCTACTCATAAGAGAACATTTTATTCACTTTAGAATATTTTGTTTGAAAGCCGAACAATCAAAATGCAACTGCTTCATTGGATTTGTCCAAACAAAATACGTAGCGACAAAGTGAACGTGCTATAACTGTTCCATTTGACCCAAGAAGTTGCAAGGAAACTATCAGATGGAAATATTTATTTTTGGAGGTGACAGAAGAAATTATAGTTTATTCTGGCTATACATCAAAACTTGTAATAAAATAAATAAATATATTGTACATTCTATACACACTATTTATATACATATAACTGAGACGACCTACTGATAAAAAATATTATAATGAAATAATTCTTTTTTTTTTTTTTGTGGGAAATACTGAAATAAATTTAGTATTAGAAACGATGATATTATCTTTTGAGGTGATGAAATCAAACGAAGTGTAGATGACGCGAAACCTCTTGTCAAAAATCCTAAAAAAATCAGCAAGCGGGTTCTTAAAGTTAAAAATAGTAAGTGATATCTGATATGTGAACGTGTAAAATGGATTTTGGTTTTTTGTTTTGTTTTCTTTCCCAATTGTGTCATTTCCAGTCTACTTTCTTGCTATGAATTCTATCTTAAAAATAATAGCCGACCACATGTTTGTATTATCAGCAGCCAATAGAATCATTAGCAATTTTAGCATCATAAAGTTTGAAACTTTTTTCTAGTCTAATAAATCCTCAATTTTCAAAGCTTGATAAAAGAATACAGTCAAGTCTAACCCAAAAAATAAGAAAAAGAAGAAAAATAATTATCATCGGGTGCTTCATATTATTATACGGCAGCTTTATCGTTATTCGTTAAAAAAAGAAAAAAAAAAAAAGAAAAGAAAAAAACTACCTTATTTATATTATATGATTATGTCTTTCAATGGGCACTCTATTTGAACCAATAGAAAGGAAAAAAGAAAAAAAAATAAAAATGAAGAATTACTGTCTTTGTTTCCCTACATGACTCGCGGTATGTATGTGAGACAACGATTTACTATACGCTAAAAAATGTTGCAAAAAAAATTTTTCTTTTCCAAATTCCAGGACTACTTTGACCTGTACTATTTATCCTATACATAGAAGACTTTTCTTCAGTCTATTTGCCTCCTTTGTCTTGTTGCTCACGTGTTTCTAATTCACACAGAGAGACGGGTTTTAGAGTGGCTATTTACAATTTGACTATGTGTATGGAATAACAATTATATTTTAATATATTTACCCAAAAAAAAAAAAAACAATTATATTCTAATGTAATGTTATTTCAGAAATGTGGGTTTTAGAATTTAATTTTGGTTGGTGAGCTTAGCTGACCTCCAGTTGCCGTGTGAGGACTTCTCTGAAAGCCCGGACTCGACCTTTTTGGTCTAGCTTCTCAGGTCTTTCTTCTGGCAAACTGCTAAATGGGTCTTCTCAGATCGTTCCTTTCATTTTGGATTTTCTCTCAAGGCTAGGACATACAGTTTGTTTAGTTACACTGTAATCATCAAATTCTGAGGTATGTTCTGCCGAAATTTATAGTTAATTATTATTTATATATGTTGGATGCTTTGTTATGTTTAAACTAGGGGTAAATCTGAAACTTATATAGATATAACTCTGATAATTGTTATCATGTGTCTGAAAATCATACAATCTTGTGAAAAATGTACGATTCAGCAAGCTACTGAAAATTGGTAATTTTATATATATATATATCTATATATATATATATATTTTTTTTTTTTTTCTGGGTCGGGATTCAATTGACCCGTGGTTGTAGGGATAATAAAGATTTTGTTTTCTTATCTATGTCTTTCATGGGTTTTAATAGATTCAAAGTTATAGTTATTTTATAGAACTATGATTCTTTGAACTTTAAAGTAGTGAAGAATATATATGTTGGGTATTTAACGAGAAAATAAAGGTTTCAGTTTTATGTTGGTTATTTGTGCTAAGAAATGGAAACAACAACGATATGGGGAAGAGATACTTATTCGGTTACTGGAGTCTGTCTTTTTTGTTGAAAAAGTTGCTATTTTTGTTTGTCTGGTTAAAGAAATCCAGACGTTTGGTTTTGAGCAATCTAACTAATATAGTCAATGAAAGATGTGTATCCTGCCTGTCAAGTTTTTTTTTTTTTTTTTCCTTTCCCTGTGGAAAATTATGTCAGAAAGACAAGAGTGGAAGTTTGGAAAATGCAATTTTGAGCTGTTTTACCAAATTATGAGTTTTCCCCCCCTAATTTTTTACTATATTTCATTGTTGTTAATTGATGATTCAGTGATTGTGAGGCTCTCTTCTGCTTCTGGATCTATAGTGAGGATTATAGTGTTTTACGTTTTTGGAGCTATGAAGTGCTTTTCATTCTCCATTGGAGACAAAAAGGATGAACAGAAGACGAATCAGTCAACACTTACAGATGGTGAAATGAAGAGATCTGGTTCCGAATTAAATTCCCAAAATATTTCTGATGCCAGCACTGAGTCTTTGAGGCGGAACTCATACCCTAGTTTCTCTCAAAGACCCAGCAATCTGAAAATATTTACAGTTCCTGAGCTGAAGTCAGCCACAAAGAACTTTAGCCGCTCTGCGATGTTAGGAGAGGGTGGTTTTGGGTGTGTCTATAAGGGATTGATAAAGAGCTCAGAAGATCCTTCAGGAAAACTTGAAGTTGCAGTGAAGAAGCTCAGTAAAAGAGGATTGCAGGCAAGATTTCTACCTCTTAATAAAAATTTTGAAATATTGTATTGTCACAGATAAAATTATACAAGCCAATTTGTTTTACTGATTACTAATTAATGCTGTGCAAATACCCTGTTAACCCCTAATATTTCAATTAACACATATTTCTAGGCATTATTATAATTCAAATTTCTCTTCTTCTACTTTAGAAGAAGGAAAGAGATCTTTCTCTTCCAATCTTATGTATCACTGTTTTGCAGTCTGTCATTACAGGTTTCCTTCATTCTTGGCAATTTATTAGCATATAAGTGATCTTTGAGGCTGTCTAAATATCTTATAAGGACTCTAAATGTTGTTTCTTTGGCTGGAAACAAAATTGAATTGCTGGAAAATTCCTTTAAAATTTCTCTTAAAATAAGATGATCATTTCCAAGCTATACGTTTCTTTTATTTTATTAAAAAACTCAACAAAGATATGATATGGTTAAACTGAACTCATGCCAGGCCACTGTAATTCTTTCTTTTGTACTATGAGTCCATGACCATTTGCATATAGTTTTTTCTTCAATCTTTTATAAATTTTGCTGTTTTCCCTGGTTGATTGTTAGGATAACTTTGTGCTTGATGGTTAAAAGTAATGTAGTCTCATGAGGAGATAGTTGCTCTGGTTAATCTTGTCACTTAAGATGTTTCTTTACATTTCCAGGTCACTAGATAAGAATATTCAATTGCATGATTTACCGAGGATACACTTCTTTTCTATGACAGGGGCACAAGGAATGGGTTACCGAAGTAAATGTCCTTGGGGTGGTTGAGCATCCTAACCTTGTTAAATTGGTGGGCTACTGTGCTGAAGATGATGAAAGGGGAATCCAAAGGCTTCTTATATATGAATATATGCCTAATGGAAGTGTAGAGGACCATATATCCTCTCAATGTGAGATACCTCTTCCATGGAACATGAGATTGAAAATAGCTCAAGATGCTGCTCGTGGCTTAGCATATCTACATGAAGGGATGGACTTCCAGGTATTTTAGTTTTATTTTCCATGCCAGTATGTTTTATTTTTATTCCATGTATTTCATATTTCGTCTCAAGCAAAAAGTTTGTAATGAAAGTGTTTTGCATATTTGTGGCCCTGTGGGAGTTCAGTTCTATACAGCTCTTAACATATTTCATAACACATGATGTAGATCATCTTCCGGGATTTCAAATCTTCAAATATCCTTCTAGATGACCAGTGGAATGCGAAGCTATCAGACTTTGGAATGGCTAGGTTGGGCCCAACAGAAGGATTAACTCACGTCTCTACTGCGGTATGCTCATACATTTCAATCATAAAATGGTCACCATTCACCAACTATATATTGTGAGAAGCTGAATAAAGAATATTTTTGTAACTTCTTCTTCAATGCTGTTTTAACACCACCCCAATACACTGTGACCCTGTTTGCGTGCATAAAAGAGCAACACATAAGCGTTTGGTAATTTTATAGTATACCAGCACTTACATGACTTGTGATTCTCATCAGGTTGTTGGGACAATGGGATATGCAGCACCTGAATATCTCCAAACCGGACGTCTTACTTACAAGAATGATGTGTGGAGCTATGGAGTCTTTCTCTATGAACTTATAACAGGTAGGCGTCCTATAGATAAAAGCCGGCCTAAGAGTGAGCAGAAGCTTTTAGATTGGGTGAGGCCACACTTATCAGACTCAAAGAAGTTCAGACTAATAATAGACCCTAGGCTCGAAGGGAAATACCCTCTCAAGTCAGTCCAAAAGCTTGCACTTTTAGCCAACCGGTGCTTGGTCAGAAATCCAAAGAATCGGCCTAAGATGAGCGAGGTTTTGGATATGGTGAATGAAATTATGGGGGTACCAACAGAAGCAAAGAGTCCAAATCCACCCTTGAAGAATCTGCCATCATTGGAAACTTCAGGGAAAAGTGAAGTGAAGAACAAGAGGAGAATTGTGGATTTGAAATCTGGAGAAAGTGGCTGGTTTGCTCGCTTGTTTACACCGAAGCTTCTAAGAACATGCTGATCGAAGTAACTCCATAAAAACAGGACCTTTGCGGCTGAGGCATGAATTACAACTAGGATGAACAACACGACTGTACAAACTCCAGATACACATATCAAGTAAATAATGTCTTCCCCCAACTAAAGCTAAAGAGAAAAATCTGTGAATAGAGCAGCTCTGGAAGGACGATTCAGATACAGTTAAGCTTGGTCAGCTGGTTCTTTTTGCTACTCCATAGTTGGAAGGTAACAAGATTTTATTAGAGAACCACTATTTAGTGCCAAAGTTTGGGAGTCTTTCCAGATAGATAGAGGCTAATTACTAAATCTTGACATGATAATTTGTACCTTTTTCTTTTCTTTTTTTTTTTTTTTTTTTCCGATGTATCCAATTATGTAACATTTACAGGCTTATTTGGGGAAAAAAAATTGCGAAGAAAACGTGTAAAATGAACAAGTTTTGTTTGAATTCGATTTTTTTTTTTTTTTTTTTTGGGGAATTCTGATAAGTTACGTATCGGAAAGAAATATACAGTAGTAATAAATGGGATGAGCTAATAATGGTTAAAAAAGCTAGAAATTGCATCGATTATCTGCAGTTATAATTGGGTATTTTAGAAAAGTACAATTCCTGCCAATATGTTCAACTTTTATTGCAAAATTGATTGAGACCATAGTTTACCATGTTGGGATATTTGCTTATTTCTAAAACTTGAAGAAGACAGAAAAAATGTATTTGTCTTAGACAGGAACACAGAATAAAAAAAAGGCCATCTACCAAAACTCAGATGAGAATCCGGTACCAAAAAACCAAGGAACACATCCTGGTTTTGGGCCTTTTGTTCAAATGTTGCGTGTTGAATATTCCTAGTATGCTGATTTTGCCAACAGAAGATAAGGTATAAATAAAACAAAACAAAACACAAATTTGTTGGTATCAGTCGCCAACACATCTTGATTTGCCCATCTCACACTCAAATAATACACAAAAAAAGCTCAACACTAAATCCATTGGTTTGTGAATTTTTGTGACCTGTGTGGAAACGGCACGTAATGCCAGCACTTGAAGAAGACGAAAAATATGTGGGGCTTTGCTACACAAAAAGCTTTACAAAGAAAGGTTGAGCCTACTGTTACGTGTAAGTTAAAATGCTGTAACTTTTTTTGTGGTGTTTCCCAAATGTGAAGCAAAGCATATGCATATAAACATATAAAATCTTTCACACGTATTAATTAATTTATATATATATACATATTGTGGCAAACATTAACTTGCACTAAAAACCACTTGAAAGTGAAGGCACTAAAAAGAAGATCAACCAAGTAAAAATGTAGTTAAATTCATCCCAAAAGTTCCGCACTTTGGAAGAAAAGTCAAGAATTGCCAGCCAGTTTTTGGAACCTCAATGGCTTTTGTTTCCTGCAGAAAAATTAGAAAGGAACGAGAGGAGCTACTTCCCTTGAGCCGACTTCAAAAGTCTTTGGGGGTTATCAGGTCAAGCTCATTTATTCCCACTTTACAAGAAAGATGTCCAACACCAGCTTTGCATCTAGCTTCATTTATAATGGAAAAACCATATTTTGACCGAACCCCACGATGTAAAACTTTATGAATTTTACAAATTTAGATTTTTTTTATTTTTTTCAATTAATAATCTTCAATATTCTCCAAAAGATATCTTATGAAGGGTGGTTTCCTTGAGTAGCACCCTTTTCTGCAAATATCCATTTGGATCTGAATCTTCTTCCATTAGATAATTAAAAAAGTGGTATCTTTAAAACAAATAATACTTTCTTATTGGATCTTCCTTCCTTCGTATCAATATGAGAATTTAATTTTTCAAAGGATCTCAATCCTTAAATATGCACAATTTTTTCATGTATCACATCGATGATCCCACTTCAATGGTAGTGAATAATCTTAAAAAAATAAAAAATAATAAAATATAATGATGAACTTATTGAATCGATTTATATTATGACATCCTTAACCACATGTGAAAAGGACCTCTCTACAAGGAAACGTCAAATTGGCTATTTGAGAATAGAGCAGCCATTGGCTATTTGAGAATAGAGCAGCCAATTTGTACTAAAAACTCCCAATCATAGCCGTTAAACACCTTAAACGGATTTAAATCGTAACCATCCAGTTTCCATACCAAACAAATCCAACGTTTACAGTCAGATCTAATTAGCATTAATGACCATTAAATCCCGGTTAAGATATAAGATACCGATCGACGCGGTTATTTTAAATTAAACTAAATAAAACGAATTAAAAAAATCAAGACCGTTCAATGAATTGCCGCTTAAAGTCTGTCATTTTGCCAGTGGCTAGAAGATGCTCTGAACCGTTAGATGTGTCCGTACGCAGACTATGCCAGGAAAGTTGCTCGAGCTTTAACCATTGGCAACTGTATATAAGAGAGTGAAGTGCAACTCTTTCCCATTTTCCGCTTCATTTTTCAATGCTTCGTCGTCATCCACTGCGTTCGTACGCTTGCTAAAAGTACCAAAAAAAAAAGCGCTGTGCTTTGTGAATATCATCTTTAACCAAAACTTCCAAGCAAAGTTTCAAAGCTTTTTGGACTGTATTGGCTCGAATCCTAGCTCAGCTTATTGGGTGAGTTCTTAATCCAACATTTCCACTTTTTCTGATTGATATTTTTTTTGATTGTCCAACTGGGTAATGAAAATTTCGTCGATTTATATATGTTTGGGTTTTATTCTTTTGTTTTCTGTACCAAGTTTGCAGTTTTTTTTTTTTTTTTATTTTTTATAAGTTCTTAATTGGGTATATGGTTTTTTGATTGATTATTGAGATTTGCGTTTATGTTCGATTGGATATCGTTTTCTGCTTGGAAAGATGTGGTTTTGTTTTTTATATTGGAGTTAAGGGGTTAGATAGAGAGTATTTCGCAACGGTCATCATTAATTTAATGGCAGATAGAGTGTTCAACGTAGTAAGACAGACGGTTCTCATTTGTTTTAGTGAAAGATTTGCGTGCAGACAGTTGTTGTTGTCGTAAGTTTTGTCGTGTTGGAGAGGTCAACATAGGTTCAACAAAGTTTGTCTTCTCAAAAATATAGAACTGGGAAATTAAGATGAAGCATATATTATATGTGACCTTTAATCGAAGTGGAAACGGATAGGAAGGACTATTTGATCAGGCTTCGATTCTGGGACTGGTTTTTCTTAATTCGAATGCTACAAACAGCAGGTTTGTTTGGTATTATGATTTGCTTTTGTAAAATATTTTGATGTGAATATTGATTTTCACTTTTGGTGTATATTAGTCTTAAGAACAATAGAACAAGACTCTTCCCCACCCACCCACTTACATATGTTAATCACCGTTCAAAGTTTATTAAGCTTTTCGTCCTTCTGATAATTACAACGTTTGAACTATATGTTCTATATTTTCCTTATATACGACGTGTTGTTTTATATTTTAATTTTGATAAATAATTATTATTTTTTCAAATATATCTTGAAGGAAGAAAAAAAAGACAAAAAAGTTATTTTGTGATGGCAGCCCTTTTTATTTTATCGTCTTTATAGTTCGTTTCTTTTTAAAAAAATTCTCTAGATAGAATAATGCATGAAGAATGCAAGAACAAGGCCTATTGCTTTCTCTGGGTTATTTGTCATTTTTTTAATGTTTTAATTATAAATTATATTTCAACTGGGGGTGGCAGGTATGCTAGAGCGGTAATTACCTATATTTTCTTAGTCTTTTGACTGTGGGTTGAAGGACTTGCTGATCTCACCAAAATTTTAATTTACATGAGAACAAAATGTTATTTAATTATAACTGTAAGCTTACTGATCTCGCCAAATTTTAAATTATATTTAGATGGGGCAGGTAACAACAGCACATATACTTTTTATAATTGGTTATTGTTAGATGTCTAAATCAATTACAGATAGAAGGTCTAATTGTCTTTCCTTCCACCACTCTCTGATAAAGTCCACTTTCATGTTGTTGTTACAGATATTATGCAGTCGGGTCTTCATTTACAAATACTCTCTTAACAAAGATGGCTATCAACGAGTTTCATTCAGATCTTATGCAGTGGGGTCTTCGCTTACTTGATGGTGATCCCTATAACAGTTCTGGGTACTATGGTCAAATGATGCAAAATGATGCTGATGGCATTTATCAAGGACATTATGTGAGAGATCAATATGAAACGGAGTCTAACAATGTAGAGAATGATGAGATTATCGCACTTACTCTTCAAGAAGAATTTTCACAGATAGCTGTGACCGAAGCCTCAGGATACTTGGATACAGGAGGCTCACATGCATCCAATTTTGTGAATTCTTGGCATAGTCCATCCAGAGGGAACTATTATTCAGGTATTAGAAAAATTCACGATCAAACGTATCATGTATGCCCTGGCCACGAACTTATTTAAAGTAGATATCCTGATAATATTTTTATTTTAACATTGTTTCAGGTCATGATCGTGGCCGGGAAGAAGTTGATTCTGTGCTACCTTCTAGTTCATGTTCTAGCCCTGGTGATCAAGAAGAGTATTTGCATTCTTTGGAGCTAGCCGATGAATATACTGATGATAATCAAGTACACTGGAATTTTGATCAGATGACCCCTATTCCTGTAAGTGTCTCTTATGTAAAATTTATGACATACTGTAGGTCCAAGTTTGCTATTTATGATGAATACAACATATTCAATTTCTACATTTTGGCCTTTTTGGCATGCCCTAAGAATGTTACAGCTAGAAAATTCAAGACTGGTGCACAAATATTTACATGGCTATAATATGAGTACTATATCAGCATATGGTATGATTTGCAATGTTTATACTTGATTCAGTGAGCTTTTGCTGAAGAGTTGAAATTTTCCCTTTATGTTGAAAGCACGTTCCTAGGATTAATGGAGAAATTCCTCCGAGTGACGAAGTGACTTCAGATCATCAAACACTGCAGGACAGGTGATGCTTATCTTTGTCCTTTTCTAGGAGTTGAGCATCATGCTTTATTAATTATATGCCTATGTGGTAGCAGCAATATTTATTTTTTCATCTATCACATAAATTAATTCTTCTTCTTTCCCTCCTCTAGCTGTGGGTTGATGTTGAATTTGATTAGTAAAATAATTGTTTCCCTTTTCAATAGATTGCAATTGCATGATTTTGTTGAGCATACGGTTCAAGGAGATGGCAACTGTCAGGTTAGAATTTTATGTCTTGTTATGTTGTTACTCTGTATCCTTGAGGATAGACAATGCTTTGCCTCTCGTTTTATCAACTTCACGTTTATCCCTTGGCAATTGATTGTAGAATTTGCAGCTAATTTTTTTATTTTTTTATTTTTTTTCTCATGCTTTGTTTTTTCAGTTCCGTGCTCTATCAGATCAATTATATGGTACACCTGACCATCACAACCATGTGAGACAGCAAGTTGTAAATCAGGTCTCCGTTCTATAATCAAGCTACTTATTTGTACAACTGAATTTTGTGTTTATGTGTTGGATCTTTTACATGCATTCTCATTTATTTTTACATTTAATCGTTTACTGTTACCAGCTCAAGTCCGAGCCAGAGATATATGAGGGATATGTTCCGATGGCATATGATGACTATCTGGAGAAGATGTCCCAGTAATAATCAAATCCCTTTTCCCCTTGTTTTTCTGTCATTGATGGTATTTTGGCATAGGCTGGTCAAATTAGTAATCAATACCTTAATCTGTATTATACCAGGAGCGGCGAGTGGGGTGATCATGTCACACTGCAGGCAGCTGCTGATATGGTATACAAGATTTCTCTATAGAGAACACATTGATACGCATTTTGTGGATTTTTGTTTCTGGAAGAGTTATCATCATTCATTTCATCTAAGACTAATGCTTGTGAATATGTTATTGCAGTATGGAGTGAAAATTTTTGTCATTACTTCTTTTAAGGATCCCTATTGCATAGAGATTATTCCCAAATCTCGGAAGCCAAAACAAGGTAAGCTTGTAAAGCCCTTAATTTTTGTTTTGAGTGAAGATATTTGTTCAAATTTTTCAAGGCTTCTTGTAGGATTTCTGAAAATTCTTTATTTCATTACCCTACAAGAAAGTTTTTGGTTCCTTTATACTCAATTAAATATTACGCGTGGTTGGTAAGCCTTATCTGGAGATTGTTCAACTTGTGCAGTCATTTACTTGAGCTTTTGGGCAGAGGTGCACTACAACTCAATCTATCCTCAAGGAGGTACTTCTTAGATCTTTTAAGATAATAAGAATGCTGAGGAAATCAAACTTAGTTATATGGTCCAGCTAAGTGGATGATGCTAAGCTCCTTGCTTTTGGTTCTCCATCTTGTGCAACGTTTTAGTAATTATGAAGTTTAAGTCATCACGAATGTCTTTATATTTTCACATTAGCCATCGGAAATTAATGCGAGTGTTACTGTTATGGATTTTATTCCAGATATACCCACAAGTGAGAATAGGAAGAAGAAAAGGTGGTGGAGTTTTGGGAACAAGCATTAGAATTCTCCGCCTGGCCTGTGGGACTCCTGCTCTACTTGTTTCTGCTGCTAAAAAATGATGTGGATTTCTTGGTTCAGGACCCGCTTCATGTTCTCAGGTTTTGTCTCTTCTAAAATTTATCGAACTGGATCGGTCAATTGTATGAAAGCATTAGTGATATTCTTCTACAGTTATAAACCCACCTTAACTTCAATATAAAGTGCCTTGTAGCGCTCGACTTTTTCGACAAATGAACTTGTATTAAACATGTTCCATTTTTCTAGTACAATTTTGGGAAAGAAAGGAGCTAAAGAGGGCTTTCCACTCAATCTCTATAATGTATTCTTCCACCGGTTGGTCGGGTGGTGAAATATATATATACATATATATATATATATATGAGATTCTTAGTTTCAAAGTTTCAGAATCTTTTAAAAGAAAAATATTATTCCATGGTATATCCTTTGTTAAACATTGTCTTTGACGAAGAGACATATTGGTTGGTTACCCAGGGAGTCTTTTAACGGATTAGTGCATTCTATCCAAACAACATTCGGAACCAAAGTGCACTGCACCTTATTCAAGATTGTGATCAGAAACTTACATTTTGGCTGTAGAAAAACAAAGACGATTGTTGTAATGAGTGATTAGAGTAAATAACAGACAAACTAATCATTTTTTATTTATTTATTTTTATTGTAAACGAAAATCCAAAAAAGAAAAACTTGGAAATTCACATTATGCTTGAAATTATACCATTTACGGTTACAGTTTCATGCACTTGGTTGGAATGTTTCTTCCAATGCACTTGGTTGAAATGTTGCTCCCACCAAACGTAAAAACAAAAAAGGGAACGCTGCAGCTATGTGAAGTCTAAATTTCTAGCCATGGGAACTCATTGCATGACTTTGTTCTCCTACTCGTTCATTTTTGTTCAACTACAAGCATCCATCAACAGGGACTGTAGAAGAATTTTGTGCATAGCCTAATGATACGGCAAACAGCCGAAGCTTCATCATTGTTGGTTGTTTTTTTTTTTTTTTTTTGGGCTATGAATCACCATTGTTGGCTTACTTTGCAAATATAATCCCATCTTTTATCATAAAAAGCTACTTAATATTAAAATCTCTTCTATCATTTCTTCTTTTAGGTTAAAATGTAACTTCATTCATTAATTCTTGGAAACTCTAATAGTTTTTTTTTTTTTTTTTTAACAATATTATATATTTTTTCCTTTAAAAATTGTACCAACATATATAAAAAGCATCAGAAACAACCAGTTTGGATTAATTGAACAGTAATGGTGGGTCCAATGTTCCGTTTTCATAATGGCCAAGGGACCCTCCGAAAGTGCCATTGCCAAACACACTCATAGATCCCTATCTAACTTCGTTTCATGAAATTCTTTTTCTTTTCCCTTGAGATTTGATAATTTACAATCTTCTTCACTCACTCATTTCCAAGTAGTACCAATTCACATAACTATTAAAAAAACCAATTAAAAAAAAAAAAAAAAAACCAATGAATAGAAAAGAGCCAAAACCAGTAAAGAGGAAAAAGAAGACTCAGAAAAGCATAAAGCTTTGATCATGCTACCACCTAAACTCAAACAGGCCCCAAAGAAGGTACATTTTTAAGCCATTAATTATCACTTGCATCTATTTTTCATTTATAATAATTTATATGGGCTGTGATTCTCTAATGCTCCCTCAGAGCTTCCTCTTGCTGCCTCTCATCAGCCTCACTTGTCGACGTCTGCAACAACAGCGCCGTAAACGGCATGTGCCGGTACCCATTACTCGCTGCGGCGTACTCCAACCCCACCGGCTGACACAAGTCCAGACGACAACTCGGCGCGGCCTGCGGAGGACCCACCGAGAACAAACACTGTCCAGAACTCACCGAGGATATTGGCTGCACGCGGCAAGTCACCGAGGCCGACGTCGACGCCATGGCTGGGCTGGGGGTGGAAACGGGAGCGGCGGGGAGTGTGCCGGAACCGGTGGCGGCGATGATCGATGGCTCGGCGTGGCGGAGCAGCCACTCTATGGTCTCTCCGTCGGAGCGGTGGCCCAACTCGCGGGTCAGCTGGAATATACGGGCGGCGCACATGGCTGGCATGCGGACCCGGCGGCCTCGGCCGTTAACCTTGGTGTGACGGTCTCTGGAGGAAGATGAGGCTTTGCGAGGAAGGGAGAGTTGGGTCTTGGAAGAGGGCTCGGTTATGGCGGTGGTTGTTGTGGTGGTGGTGGTAGTGGTCGTGGCGGTGGGTATTACTGCGGTGGTGGTTCGCTCTGTTTGGTGGTGGGACTGGTTGTTATGGTGGTCTGAAGACGAGAACTTGTGGAGGGCCATTCTAAAAATCGACGCAGACGGGTAAGGCTAGGGTTTTCAAGAGAGAGGGAGAGGGGGGGAAGAAGGAGAGTTGGTGATCGGAGAAGAAAACCAGTGTTAGGGTTTGGGCGGAAGAGGAGAGAGAGAGAGAGAGATATTAGGGCTTTGGTAAAGGAAAGAAAAAGCAGAGAGAGAGAGAGAGAGAAATAGGTGGGCCTTGTAGATTCTATAGACCCCACAAAGGGGAAGGATGGTAAGTTTTCTTCTACACACCGTGTACCGATGCTGTGATACATATCACCAATCTCATACAGCCATGTGTATCAGTTGTAACATCCGATCTTTAATGTTCGGAGGTTGCTGGAGTTGCGGTGTTGAGTAATCATGAAGCTGTGTACAGAGGAATTTCTCCGCAAAGGAGAAGCTCTTTTTATCAATACAGATTAAGCAGAAAATAAAGAATCTTTGCCTGTTCTCCATAAAATAATTTGAAGAAGAATAAACCCAAAAAAAATAAAAAAATAAATCCACAAAGGAAGAGATTTTCATGTTATGCCGTACACATTGGTATGCCATCATCATCATCGTCATCAACATCCGCGCTATTGCGTGGCAAGATGTCAATCCAACTCAACATCAACAAAAGCCCGGGCCCACCAAAAAAGGTTCCAACCTGGGACACCCAGCCCAAAAGACAAACAAAATGCAGCAAAATCAGCGTTGTGGACCCCACGTTCCCCTGTTCAGTGGGTCCCACTTGTAGCGACGCTCATATGGTTAGACACAAGTCCCTCACCACCACCACCCTCCTATTTTGAATTTAAAACAAAAAATAAAATAAAATAAATCAGTGAAATGAGGGTGGTGAAATGTGGTGTGGTGTGGTGTGGTGCAGTGCAGCGAAGTCAGATGTGCTGCCAATAATTGCGCATGGGTCTGTAGTTTTTGCATGTCTTCTTTTCTAACTCTAATTTAACCTACTTTGACCAGCTTCGGAAATTGTGAACGAATTGTCGGATTTATCCATTTTGTAGGAGCCGATTCTATAACATTTTAATTTCTTTTTAGAGTGTATGAGAGTCGGATTTTTTTTATGCTTATAAACAGTAATAATACAGTGAATGATAACATCATAATATAGAATACGCCAGTTTAAAAATGAATATATATATGTATATATAGTTGGATATTATTATCAAATAATTCATTTAAAGCTAATTTTTTAAATCTTGAAATCCAATCAGAACAAGCATGTTGGCACTTCCATGTAAAGACAAAAGCAGATATTATGTTACTTTCCTACATATATGCTTTGCAGATATTATGCCTACATTCCTCAATTGGAAAATGCTTTAAATTTCTTCCCCAAATAAACGCAAACAAAGTATTACCTCACATTTCGACTGGATTTCTCAACTAATTTCTGTTCATCAGCATTTTAATGGGTTATGACTCCCTTATAACACACAATTTTCCCTTTTTTTTTTTTTGGCAAGATATAGCACACAAAATTAAATGATAATAATTTTGACATATTTAGCAAACAAGGTTAAATTATGTATATATATTTTTGGTCTATGAATATCACTATCTTAGGCAAGATGGTGGGCCGGCATCATTCTCCAATCATGGCCCAGGTTATGATATCCGGCCCAAAAGTAAGAAGAAAAAAAAAAACAAAAAATCCACTTGAAAAAACGGGTAGTGATCGTAAGGCGTGAAATAGGCGGTGAAAGCGGCACAGAAGCTCCTCCTCCTCAGCTGCGTTATCTACAAAGACAAAAACGCTTTCTTCCACTCCAACAAAGCTGATGCAGAGACTACCACCATAAGAGAGAGCCGTACAATCCACAACCTCCATGTAACACACATATAGTAGTGTGCTGTTATACTTGCTGTTTATATATATATATATATATACACATCAGAGAAAAAGAGAAGTAAATTTTTATGCAAATGGAGGCTGCAAGGAGTCTGCTTTCTTCATCTCCATCCTTTCCTCCAAGAACCCACTTCAGGAATTCACTTTCTTCTGCTTCTTCTCCTGCCTCTACCTCTGGTGAGTTCTTAACTTTCATTTTTCTTTTTCCACTTCATGCCCACTTTGGTTGCTTAGAAGATAGTGGAAATGAAGTTGTTTGGATTTTACAACACCCACTGAAGCTTTCCCATTTTTTTATTTATTTATTTATCTTTGCTCGAATTTTCTCTGCAATTGGTTCTCAGTTTAAGGGGAATTCCTTTCACAAATATAAATTTACCTAAATGAGTGATGTGAGAAGGCGAAGTTTTGGTACATATTTGTGTTGTGTATATTCCATTGGGTTTGTCTGCATTCTGTTGCTTTCATTCACAATTGGTGTCCCAGTTGTAGAAGTTTCTTTACATCTGAGGATGTTTAATGTATACGAAATGGGAAATCTGAACCCTTGGGATGTTGGAAAATGCCCTCACTGTTTGATATTTTGTTTGCTCTTTTAGTTGTTCAGGTGATTTTATAATTTGTTAGTGAATTGAAGGTGTGCTGAATTATTTATGTTATGATGCTTGTTGTTTCCACATTTGCAGGGGGAACCAAAAAAAAAAAAAAAAAAGAAAAAGAAAACTGTTTCCTAAAAAACTTTTGTTTAACTTTTAGCGTCACGCACTTGAATGTGTTTTTGGGTAGATTACTTTTTGTCTGACATGGATAAACATGAATTTGTGTTCATGAAGAAAGATATGTGTTTTTGGGTAGATTACATTTTGTCTGACATGGATAAACATGGAGTTTTGTTATTGAAGAAAGACAGTGATTGTCTCAAAATATCATATATTTATATTGTGAAGTTTCTGAACTATGGGTGCATGAGTTAATAATGATGAAATCGAGGTAAAATATGTAAAACTTCAAATAGGCATGGTCGTTATAATTAACCCATTTTTCAGCTTTTAGTTATCATTTATTCGGAGCATTATAACTTTCTGTATGTGCTCTTGCATTTCTTTTCGAAAATTCATGCTTGTAACTATCATAATATTGCAGTGCTGATGTTCAATGAGCAAATAGCTTCCACAGTTTCATCTGTACCTGCTGCTTCTATGGCTCGACGTTTTTCTACCTCAGTTGTTTCACAAGAACAGGGAGATGAATTCAAGTCTCTATTGCGTGTAGAGAAAGCTAACCAGGTTAGTCTCCTACTGTAAATAACATTGGATATGATATAATATCTTACCATGTAACACTTAGTACCGGGTTATTCTGCTATTGTAAATAACTTTGGATATGCTATAATATCTTATAATGTAACACTAAGTATTAGATAATTTAAGAGATAGTGCTACTCGTGTTGAATACTTCAACCCTTACTACCTACAAATTTGACCCATGCAATCGATTTTCTTTCCCTTTTTTTTTTTTTTTTTTTTTCATTTCTTTTATTTTTTGTTTGTTTGCTTTTGTTTTTTTTTTTTTGGGTTTTGATGCAATCTCTTTTTTCTGTCTGGAAATTTCTAATTAATGCACCTTTGCCTTCATTGTTTCTATTAATTATAGGCAATGTTAGATAGGAGGCAAGTAGATACTGGTAACTTGGTTCATGAAGATAAACACTTTGGTGACTCTAATCAGTTGCTATTGGACTTCGAGCGCCAATTGCTTCACTGGACTGGTTTTTGGCATCTGTAAGATGAATACCTCTTTTTCCCTAATGGTAGCGTCAACTTATCATGTAGTGCTGATATGTTCTTTTCTGTTTACAGATTGCCATCCTTGCAAACCAAAGTAAACTCATCTACATCATTGACTGTGGACCCTTCTAAAGCTGGTGCCAAGAAGCACATGGATGTTGAATTGTGTGATGTAGTTGCCCTAGCTAAGGAAGCTTTGTCGGCCTCAAAAGAAGCAGCTTCATTAGTTGAAGAGTCCAAAATAATTGAAGCTGATTCTGATGATTCACATTCTTTGGGGTTAGTATCATGTTCTTACCTTGTTTCACTATTATCTTTGTCGTTCTTTCCTGGTCATAACTTTTGGACTGATGCCTAAAACATTTGTTCCGTTTGGATCCACAAGTATGGCCAATTTTCTAGGTGACAAGGAGAAAACTGTAAGGTCAACTCGACTTCTAGAGAGGCGATCTAAGAAGAGGAAGGTGCCTAAGTCAAAAGTTCTATTTCATGAGAATCATACTTCTAGAGGTGCAGATGTACGAAAAAGGCTAAATGAAGGGTTTAATCCGAATGATCCCCTTCGTTTATTCTTGGGAGGTCCCGAAATGAAACAAGTTTTGACTTTTGAAGAAGAGTCCCAACTGATTGTTCAAGTACAGGTGAATATCTAAATAACTTGTGGTTCTCATTGTAGGGCATGTGGATTGATGGAAAGTGATACTCTCCTGGTGTAAACAATGTAACAGGATTTATTGAAATTAGAACAAGTCAAGACCAGATTTCAATCTCAGTTTGGCCGTGAACCAACTTTGGTTGAATGGGCAGAAGCAGGTGGGCTTAGTTGTGCAATGTTGCAGTCACAACTTCGTTCTGGAACCAGAGGACGTGAAAAGCTGATCTATGCTAATTTACGTATGGTGGTTCATATTGCTAAACAATATCAGGGACGAGGAGTTGGTCTTCAGGACTTATTGCAGGTAATTGGAAACACATCGAGTCTGAAAGGCACCTTGTGCACAAAAGATGCATCTATAAGTCCAGGAATCTGCACCAAATAGTTTCTTTCTTTTACAGAGATTCACTGTTGTTTTAGATTCTGCACTTTTCTAAACCAGTGCCATCTATAAAGCTTGAATGCAGTGCATGTTTTTGCCCTATATGATCATTTTGGTGTATATGAAGTGTTGCTCTTCTTTTATTTAAACCTGGTACCTGTGTTTTCCATATATTATGAAAAAGTTCTAAGGGGGTGGATGTGGGTGACAATATTTTTGTCTTAAGTAAAAGATAACCAATATGTTTCTGTTTTATTCTTATACTCTTGTAGGAAGGAAGCAGGGGTCTTATGAAGAGTGTTGAGAAATTCAAACCCCAAGTTGGTTGCCGATTTGCTACTTATGCATACTGGTGGATAAGGCAAAAAATTAGGAAGGCCATATTTCAACACTCCAGGACCATCCGTTTGCCGGTAATGACAATCTTATAATCTATCCTCTCATTCTAATGAGACTTCATGGTTGGGCTTTTATTCCATTGAAAAAAATGTTTGACTACGTTTCAGGCAATTTAGCTTATTCCTCAACGTTTTTTCTGATATCTTAATGAAATTAATAAAGCAACTGAAGTTTTTGATCAATTAATGTTGACTAGGAATAAGACTAATGCAATCTAACCAGTGAATTCAATACCTTTAACTTTTGCTGATTCATGTGTTCTTGTTGTGGGGAAGCTATTTTATAACCTTGGTATAACCAATACTGGGTAGTCTATACCCCCCCAGCTCCTTAAGATTATTGAAATGCATCTGGTACAACAAGAATTTCAATATCTCTAAAAACTATAAAATTATATGCAGGAGAACGTATATACCCAACTTGCCAAGGTATTGGATGCAAAAAGATTGTATATTCAGGAAGGAAATCACTATCCATCCAAAGAAGACTTAGCTAAACGTGTTGGCATTACTGTTGAAAAGTTGGAGAAGTTGCTATTCACCACAAGAATGCCACTTTCCATGCAACAACGTGTTTGGGCAGACCAAGATACCACATTTCAGGTAGTACTTATCCATTGTCTTGATTTGTATCTCATAGAAATTAAACGTCTTTGCTAATAAAAATGAAAGGCAAGTTATTCAGCAGTAAGTACAACATTTTTACCCTCTTAATTTGTATTCATCTCTACCATTGGGAGTATAACTGTATTCTGCAACCGTCAACCTTGCAGGAGATAACAGCAGACACTGGAATTGAGATCCCAGATGTTAGTGTGGCCAAGCAACTGATGAGGAAGCACGTACGCAACCTTCTAAGCATTCTTGGCCAAAGGGAGCGGCAAATAATCAGGTTAAGATTTGGAATTGAAGGTGGAAATCACAAGTCACTATCAGAAATTGGGAACATATATGGGTTGTCTAAGGAGAGGGTGCGACAGATCGAGAGCCGAGCATTATATAAGCTAAGGCAGTGCCTGGGCAGCCATGGTCTTGATGCATATGCTGATTTGCTACTTTAATATTGTGGATATAAGCATGGTATTGACTCGACCGCTTCAGATTTCTGCTGAATTTTAAGAGTAAAATGGAATTCAACTTTTAAGGTGAATGTACAGCAAACTATTTCTTTGAAAATGGAATAGTCCACAATTATATACGGACAAGGATGAAATGTTCGAGCCAGCTTCTTCAGGCTTGAAATGTTCCTAATAACCGATAGCCTTTTGGGTGTCAAGGAAAAGGTAAATTCCCTGTGTAAGTTTATGTTAATACCATTTTCCTTATATCTTCAGGACCAATTACCAGCTAATGTAATTTTGACTTTTTGTTTTTTATTATTTTGTATTTTAGTATTTTTGTCTGTCTCTGTCTCTCCTTGCGATATTTTAAGAGTCATCACTTAAATAATTAAAGGATAACTATGTTGTGACATCAAAACATGCTTTAAGAAACGCAACATTCGTTTTATATCTGACAAGTGCTTTTAAGAAACACAAGATAAGAGTCAAGGAAACAGAAAAGAATGCTTTGACATGCGATTCTCTTGGAGACTGAAGGGTTCGGTTGGCCATATTCTAGTTAGTCTTTGGAAAAAAATAAAAGGAAAATACAAACTAATGGGATTGAAGATCATGGTGCCCGTGAAGCATTCTTATTCCATAAACAATATCTACACGCCGCTTCTGTGCCATTGCCTTGGGCCTTTATAAGAACCACATATGCCTCTCATCCCTTGATCATCATGGAATTTGAAAGTGATTGTCACCTCCAAACCCTGTATGTAACAGCAAATTTGCTCTGGATGCTCTGAAGACATGAAGAGGTAACATACTCTTAAACATTACACATGAAGTAAGACGGGACCTGAAGATGTAATGATATCAAATGGCATCAACTTCTATGAAAGAGGTTTCATATTATTAGGCGCTGCCTTTTGAATCAACAATTTTATGCAGTAATTTCTAGCAAATTTATAGGCCCCAGGACACGCAGAAAAGACAACAAAGAATTAAGTAAAATGGAAACGTTTTGGAGAAGCATACCTTGCGAACTATTTTAATAACTTTCAGAAGGGCTATAAGGAGGAGGTTCCCCAGAAAGAAATCTGTAATCATATGTATTTACCAACTCCACAGCAAAAATACCAATACCGATATTCCTTTTACTTAGCTTTCCCTTTTTTAGGTTAGAGGAAGCTGCATCATAGAATTTCATAAGTAGGATTTTCCCTATCATAATCACTGCAAAACTACCTACTTTCCGAACTTTTTTGGATTGCACACGTTTGAAATTAGTGGGCAAAGTAGGACAAATTGATCCATTTCCTTTCCATGTAATGGAAAGAATAGATTAAAGACATAGTCTTCATGCCATTGAGAACCCTTTAAACCTAAGGCTTGGTTGTATGAAGGCTACTCACTAGTGAAGAATAAACTCTGTCATCAGGTGTAAGTCCTGCTTTTATCATATCATCATACAAATTAAAGGCTTCATCTGCTCTACCTTCCTTAGACAAACCCAAAATCATTGCTGTGTAAGTAACTACATTCCTAGTTAAACCCCTCCGAGGCATTTCATTAAACATTTTCAGTGCCTCATCCACCTTCTCGGCAACACATTCCCCATGAACAAGCGACGTGTATGTATACGAATCTGGCATTATTCCTTTGTCTTCCATCTCATCTTTTAGCTTATAAGCTTCCTTCATTTTTCTTTGCTTAATGTACCCATCAATTAAAGTATTATATGTAACGATATTTGGCTTCTCTCCTTTCTTTTCCATATCCTGAATTATGCGCTTTGCCTCAACAAAGTTTCCTTCTTTGCAATATATGTCAATCAAGGTAGTGAAACTCACTAAATTTGGAGCCACCCCCCTTTCTGCCATTGTAAGCAACAATGTCTTTGCTTCGTTGTTCCGATTTAATCTGCACAATCCACTAGCAATGGTGCTGAAAGAAAACACATCGGGCTTGAAACCTTTCTCTTCCATAACAATCTGCAGCCTCAAAGCATCATTTATCATCCCCTTTTTGCAGTAACCATCCATCAATGTATTAAAAACCACCTGATTTGCATCAATTCCTTTACTTTGCATCTCATTTACTAACATTCCCGCTGCCTCCATTTGCCCTGCCTTGCACAAACCATTGATTAAAGCCCCATAAGTGTAAGCATTTGGAACAAGGCCTCTCTCAGTCATTTCATCGAACAGCTCAAGTGCCCTTTTCATTTTTCCAAATTTAGAAGTCCAATTGATAAATGAAGTATAAAAATGAATATCCGGTTCTATCCCTCTATTACACATCTCCTCAAACAGCCTCTCGGCCTCTTCAAACTTACCAGAGCTGGCATACCATTGAATTAAGATGGTATAGGTCGTTGCATTATAGCCCACATGATTTTTATCCATCAAGCTCAAAATTTCGTGGACGGCTTCAAAATTGTTCCTTTCAATATATGCATTCATCAGCGTATTATAAGCAAAAGCATTGGGTTTAATCCCTCTACCAGCCAATTTACACATCAAAGCCTTTGCCTTTTCAACCTCTCTTCTCTTACACAGCCCGTCGATCACAACCGTTAATGAATATACAGTGATTTCAACACCCTTTTGAACCATCCGATCAAAGAAGCCGAAAAATGAGTCCATCCGATCAGATTTCTTCAGAGCAAGCAAAAGCACAAAGCAAGATCTTTCTTCAATCTCAAATCCCTTTTGATCCATGTAGTGAAAAACACATAAAGCCTCGTCAAACATTCTATTATCCGCATAGACCCTGAGTAGCATATCGCACAATTTTTCAGCAAATTTAGAGTTGTTTTTATATCCATCCTCAAAAGAAGCAACAATCCCAGAAACCGAGCATCGAAAATAATCACAGGTCACCATACAATTCACCATGTTCTTCAACTGGGCAAACTTTCGAGCTTCATAGAGCCTGTAAATAAGCGTGACATGCGCTTGAAGATCGGGCCTGTAGGAAGCGAGGGATTGATTCCTTCGCAGAAAATTGAAGAAAATCAAACCAGAATGAGGTGGAACACGTGGGTTGGAGAGAACAAGTTGGGTAATTTGGGAATTGAGATTGAACAGCAGATATGGAGTAGTTTCGAGGGGCTTGAGACCTCCATTGATAAGGGTTTTAGCTATCTTCTCAGCGATCTCTTGATTGGTCAAAGAAATAGAGTACGAGGGGAAGACCTTCCTCAAAGTGTTGAAGACGTTCTGAGACGACGACGACGCCATTGTTTTTGTTTGTCGAAGAATCGAAGCATTAGAAGCAAGCCCTAGTCTGTCTCAGTCTCAGATGATTTTTAGACGTTGGTTTTGGCGGGTATCTCGATCTGGTCCCACTGCTGAAACCAAGACAAGATCCCAGCCGTTCAAACTCGAAATCATCAAGCGATTATTTGGCCCACTGATAGTGTTCCACGTAGACTAAGCGGGTCCACCTAACATGGAAGTATTTATTGGAGGCAATCGGTGGTCAAAATAGTACAGTTTTTATTAAATATATCCAACCAGTCAAAGTAAAGTATTCAAACAACTTGCCAACTGCGTGGCCTCCTATTTAGTATTTGGTTTCCTTCATGTCGTATTCAAACTTGAAAAGTCAAAAGTTTGAAGTTATTGCTTTTTTTCTTCGGATACGCAAAATACAAATCCCACAAAATTCACAAACAAAGCTTGCTCTCTGTCTCCAATGGCGAAAACAGAGCTCCATTTGTTCTTCTTTCCCTTCATGTCACCTGGCCACCTAATTCCCATGGTTGACATCGCCAGACTTGTTGCAGCTCACGGTGTTAAGGTCTCCATAGCCACGACTCCTCGAAACATCTCTCGCTTCCAGAATATCTTTATTCGTGACCAGGACGACTCTGATCTCCATATTAATATCCACAAACTTGAATTCCCATTCTCCGAAGCAAATCTACCTGAAACCTGTGAAAGTCTCGACAGCCTTCCGACGAGACTCCATTCTTATAACTTCAGTAAAGCTACTATGATGCTCCAACCTCAAGGCGATGAACTTGTTCGTCAACACCGCCCCGACGCCATTGTTTCAGATATGAACCTCCCTTGGACTGCCGACGTAGCAGACAAGTATGGTATTCCTCGTATTATATTCCATGGTACTTGTTGTTTCTCTCTTTCTGTCTCAGCCGTCTCTGCTCAACACAACCCAAATGCAAATAATACCAACTCTGTTTCTTATACCCAACCTTTCTTGCTACCTGGTTTGCCCGACCCTGTTTACGTCACAAAGTCTCAGATGCCTGGGAGGTTTTTCGGCAACACGGGTCTAGAGGAGTTCTTTGCCAAATTCATTGATGCAGAGACGAAGACATACGGCACCGTTGCAAATACCTTCTGTGAGCTCGAACCAAAATATGTCGATTGCTATGCAAAAATTACTGGGAAGAAGGTTTGGCCTGTTGGACCAGTTTCATTGTTTAACACCAAAACGAATGATATAGCAGAGAGAGGAAACAGAGCTTCCATTGATAAAGATCTGTGTCTATCGTGGCTGGATTCCAAGAAACCAAATTCGGTGCTTTATATCTGTTTTGGTAGTCTCTGTGTTTTTGCAAGGTCTCAGTTTTTGGAACTTGGGTTTGGTCTGGAAGCTTCAAAAAGCTCCTTCATTTGGGTGATCAAGGATAATAATGCAAATGAACCTGTGGTTTTGCCTGAAGGTTTTGAAGAGAGAGTTAAAGACAGAGGCCTAATCATAAGAGGTTGGGCTCCACAGGTTCTGATTCTCAATCACCCCGCCGTTGGTGGGTTCATGACTCACTGCGGCTGGAACTCGGTGCTGGAATCGGTCACGGCCGGCGTGCCTTTGATCACTTGGCCTCTCTTTGGTGAGCAATTTTTCAACGAAAACTTTGTGCTGAACCAGCTTGGAATTGGAGTTGGAATTGGTGTTCACAGTGGTTTGGCATGGGGAGAGGAAGAGAGGATTGGCGCATTGGTGAAGAGGGACCGAGTTGAGGAAACTGTGAATCGATTAATGGGTGGGGATGAATCGGTAGAAGGAATGAGAAAACGAGCGAGTCAACTGGGTGAATTAGCAAAAGCAGCTGTAGGCAAAGGCGGCTCATCAAACATCAATATTGGTAGGCTATTAGAGGATCTCTTCAGCCTAAAGAAAGAAAGATTGGAGACAGAGGTTCAGAAATAGTTGGTCTTTTAAACCAATTTTTTCAGATTTTTATAATTTAGCACGTTCAATTTACTAAAATACCATAATATTTATTCCATAGTCCAATAAAACTTTATTACAATTATATCATAGATAAGCTGATATTAAAGTACTACTACCACCCTACTGATAACTATTGAAGTCCATCAAGGACAATTATTCTTAGGCTAATAAACTACTACTACTACTACCGCTAATGATTATTATTGAATTCCATGAAGAACAATTACTCTTAGCTTGCTTCCTAATCATGGTATTTATAAAGTTCCACTTCCAACTCAATTTGAGGCAATTAAGTTGGTGATCAACGAGGAGAACTAGGAGTGATGCTGACATTAACTTGAGCACCTTCGCAGACGTAATAATCAGAAAGAGGAAAATCATCTTCCATGTGAGAGCCGCAGCGGTGAAGAACAATCTTCTCCATTGGGATTCCCCAAGTCATTGAGAGTTTGCTTCTGAGACTTTCAACGGTATCAGTTTCCCTGATACTGATAGCCTCAACATCCCTGTTTCGTGCCTTGCAGAGAACCGTGACTTTGGCATTTTCAGGTAAAGGCGTCACCCTCAGCTCTATGTAACCAAAAAAGTCGAGCACACACTGTCTCACTTGGTGCTCATCTTGCATCTTCACTTCGTTGTAGTACAGGTTTTGCCTCTCCGGCTCCACATTTACGGCATTCCGAATCTTCTCCTTCACTTGCTGAAATGTCATTGGACCAATTGCGTCTACTTCGAATGGAATTTTGGATCCAGTGATCCAGAGTTTTATTATCGAGGCCGCCATAATTGATATCAGAAAAAAAAAACACTCAACTCAATCGATTTTTTTTGTTTTTTTTAAATGTTTTTATGGAATTGTTGATGTTTAAACTTCTGGTTCATTGGGTTTATATATTGAAAATTCATGCTAGATGTGTCTTTCAATTTGTTCACTTTGATTGCATTGTTTTTGGAGCAATGGAATTATCATTTCTCATGGGAACAGGATGTTTTTAGCTGTGCTAAAACAAACTTTGGTTTCCTGCCTTCTGTTCATGTGAATTTTGAGTTGATTTTATTCATTTTACATGGATGGGTTAACTGATTTAATTGAACAAGGAATGAGAGAGTCTGAACATGTATACATTGTTTTCAGTTCATGTTCATCTCACACAGGCAATAAAATAATAATGATTTTAAATTGAATCAGCGATTGCCGATCAAAAGATATTCAAAGTGGTATTATTCTACATCCTCAATTTCATTTATTTTTAATGTATTATTCGATTGCATGCAAAATCAATTTAATGCACGAAATGTTTGTGAAAACAAGAAATAATATTTATTCATAAATCCAACTCTCAACTATTTCTGTACCATACTGCAAAAATAAATAAATAAATAAATAATAGCCTATTCTGTTCTACTTTTGTTGGTCAACATGATAAAAAAGATTTGGGCTATATTGTCCCCAAGAAAAAAAAAAAGACTTGGGCTATGTGGTTATCTGGGTCAGAAAAGGCCTATGTGATCCATTAATACAAAAATAGAAGTGGATTCATAGAAACCCAAAAAAAAGAACATAATAAAAAAAATTCCTACTGGCCGGTCCAAGTCCAACCGACAAACCAGCCTGCAAAAACAGGGATGTCCGTACCACACAGCTGTATACGGTGTACTCTCATTGAATGTTTTGTCGCTGTAAAAATTATGACCGTACACATCAAATATTTACAAATAAAAACGCCTGCAACTGAAATATCATACGAGACTCGACTTTGGGAACCCAGGATAAGAGGACCAAACTTCATGAATCATAATCCACTATTTATTTTACCAAATGCTTTTGAATTTCTTGGCCTTGCAATATAAGCTTTTGGAACCAAGATATACAAGAACTATACATGTAACATAATTAAACATGTAATAATGCTATTGAATATTTTTTCTTTATTAGTCATGCCCAATCGCGCAAGTACAACTGAGCTAATTGGTACTGAAATGATTTTCTTGTTAATTCTATCATAGATTGTTCTGTTATGTTGTAAAGAGACTGAAAAACAAAAAATATATAATTCTGGCATTATATGTATGCAGGGAAACAAAAATAAAAATAAAAATATATATTGGTTTAAGGAAAGAAAAATGGGAGAAGTATAAAGGTGTACATACCTTGCCAGCTCTAAAATGGCAGATAGTTTTGAAGAAAACAATGATTGCAAATGATGATGATGGTGATAACATATAAGTTTTATAACATGTGAGATGGAGGCCCATCAGATAGAAACATCTCTTCCTTCCTATGACCATCAACCACAAACTTACCTCATCAACTCTCTGCCTTAACCACATGCCCTGTAGGCCCAATCTCTCTCTTCTAGGAAGAGAATGGTTTATGCCATGGACATGGACATGGAGACAGTATTGGATGCATGATCATCACCCATATCAACATCATATATATATATATATATATATATATATTTCCAAATCAATTAATATACATCATTCCTACTTAATTCTACATATTTGCTGATATATACTTTTGTCATTAAATATTCTCAATTGGGTCGGGTACAATTGAAGTGCGTACTAATGTAATGTTTGCAAACAGCTTAATTAAATTTCTCTTAATTGACAAACTAAATAATAAAATTAATTTAGATAACCATATATACATATATACATATGTACTTTCTTATCGACGTAAAAATGATTAATGTGAATCCGTTATTTAGATAGGGAAATCAAGGCATTGTGTGCTTTAAAGGAAAAGAGAACCTATTTCCCATTTCCTACTGAGTTTTTCACTCTTGTTAATTTCAAATCAAAGATATTCGACTAACATCAATATGATATGACCCTTGATATTTACAATGCAGGGGAACAGAAGGGGCATGCATTTAGCCATAGAATAATCTCTGCTGGAGAAAGTTGCGGGTCAGAAATTCTCTATTCCAGTATGCATGGTTGACCAGAATAATGGATGAGATATAGCTAGCTTGAACCTGGACACCAGAGAAAACCAGCACCAAACTGGTAATATTGTAATTTTGTGGGTACCTAATAGTAATTTCCCTTGCATGTCTTGTTCATATATATATATATATATATGTTCTTTTTTGGGCATAATGTTATTATATTGATTGGACAAAGAGAGCCAGCTATCTATGGCCTTGTGAAAATAAATGTTGTGGGAAAATAAATCTGATCGAGTAAATTATATGTGGTATAGTCAAGGCATTTTAGGGTATGAACTGTGAGTGGGGTCTCTTGGGGTGAATTATATTTCATTGCATTTTCGGGTTAAAAAGTGGCAGCAAAATTGGCCCATTTCTCTTATATTTTAATATCCTTCCCTGACACATAGCTAGTGCGTTGCATTGTTCACAGTCCTTGCCTAATCTACAGGATCCAAACCCTTTTTTTATTTTTTTATTTTAAATTTAACCCACATATGTATCAAAATTAATTAACATTACCTCCATTCTCTTCCACACACTCTCTCTCTAGATTAATGTCTTTTTTTTTTCTTTTTTTTTCTGGGTAAGACTTTATTTATTAATATCCAATAAATAAATAAATAAAAGATATATTGTTATGCTATATATAAATAGCGCGAGAGAGCCATCTAACATCTACCTTTCATATTTACTGCTCCCAAGTAGACTAGTAGTGGAGCACAAATAGCAGAGGCCGTTTGCAGCTTTCATGGCAGCCAAGGAAAGCAACACAAGCATCACCAATGATGATCATCATCATCATCATAACCATCATCATCATAATCATCATCATCAGCAGCAGCAGCTGCAGCAAGGCTGTGAACCTTGCAGATCGTTCGGTCAGAAATGCAGCCATCTGGTGAAGAAGCAGAGAGCCAAATTCTACATTCTCCGCCGCTGTATAGCCATGCTTGTCTGTTCGCATGAACGTGGCGAGCCCTGATCACATCATCACCTTCTCCATTCTCTCTCTCTCTCTCTCTCTCTCTCTCTCTTTTAGTTTTTGTTTTTTGTTTTTTTGTTTTTGTTTTGCACTTTTGCTGTATCTATCTATTTCAATATATATTATATAGAATTGTAACTACATATATAAGGACTTGTTTGAATATTGTTAGAATTTGTAGCCTTTCTCCATCCATATAAAAATTATTTAATTTTCCATATTATTTACCTTCTAGAAACTTTATTGTTCTAGATCTGTACAGGTTCTGATATTAAACTTCTTTAAATCCTCCATTTCATAGCGATCAAAACTATCCAAACTCCAAGGCTTATTTCTTTTCTTTTTCCCCTTATTTTCTTTTTCTCTTTTGTAATTAGTTCTTGGCAATCGGAAACTTCAGTGAAGCTACTCACATTCTCGTACAAAACAGACTTAGTGGGGATTAGTGCAATTTTATGCTCTTCTACTCCCTTCCTTTTCAGTTTTTTATTTCTACTATTAATTTTTTTCTTTAGTGGTAATTGATGCTAAGTTAACCTACCCTATATTCAAGGAATAATGACCTACACACAATGGATTGGTAAGACTTAAAAGAATCTAAATTACCATTCTTACTTTTGTATTACTTGTATAGTAATATATATATATAAATATATCAGCATCAGGCTATGCATATATGTCATTCATAGCTAAAATAATGTTTGAGACATTAAAGTCCTTAGTTTTTACTGTACTATTCTTCATTAGTTAGGTTTTACTGTACTATTCTTCATTAGTTTTTACTGTGCTATTCTTCATATTTATTTCCCATTTAGTTTCATTTTACTATCTTTTTATTATATATTATTATATTGAATAGCTGCTTGTAGTCCTTCTTATCTGACTTTAAATATTTGTCACGAAAATGAGCCTTGAAACAATAAGAAACAAACAGGCTCCAAAATGTGTAGAAGCATTAAGCAGTAGTACTTGATACTTTTCCTTCATCATTATGAAATATGGATATCTGCTTTTAATCATTTGTAAAGTAATATTATGTAAGTTTTTTAACATCCGGTGATTAATCAATAATTTCATGTAATTAAATCTGATATTCCGTTAACATATTAAGTAGTTTATGGAAAACCATGCAAGGAACGAAAAAAAGTTGTGAGAAAAATTGCAGAGCAATAGTGGAATATAGTCCAATTAAATTAATTGCATATGATCATATCGTGGTTCCTAAAGGCCAAAATCCTCTATGATTTGTCAATTCGGACAATCTAATCACCAGGGACCTTATGCTAAGGGAACACCAGACAGGAGGTAGCAAAGCATGATCGATCCGTTTGTAGTATATTATTTTGTATTGTGCTCTATCTTCTTAAATTGTAGTTTTTTTTTATTTTTTTTTATGGTTTTTGTGCCCTCAAATCCCACCATCTTTAGATTTAATGTTCCTTTATGTGCAACAATAATTTATGGGCCATATCAAAATTAGATGGATGGCCATACGCACACATTAAAAGGTGCATGTCGAAAGTATAAATGTTTTAATTTCTTCTAATATATAGCTTGTAACTATGCTAAAAAAATAAAAAGACTATATCTATATCAAAAATGTAATTAACCAATTGAAATAAAAAAATATGTACTTTTGATTTGAAATTATAAAAACCATATACATATAAAGTGTTTTGTCACATCAAAAATATGAGTGGCTTTTATAATTGTAACCACGAGTAAATCTGATTTGGTTTTTTTTCGCTTTTGTTAAGTCAAGATAAAGACAAATGTAAATGATCACATAGAGTGGGTAAAAAAAAAAAGAAAACTCACATGTGGAATCCAAGATCATGTTGTACTAATCACTACTACACATTAGATTTACTTAATCAGCCTATGTTTCACATATTTTAACTTTGGCAAGTTAATTGCTGAAGAACTGAATTATTTGGAGAGACATATTGCTGGGGATCAATATGTATATGCCGGCCAAAAAATGTAGTTAAGTATGATAAACTACGTTGAAAGTGTTGTAAAGTGAAAGCTAGAATATTGTAGACTAAAACTTATCCAAAATGATTTGAATTTCAAAGCGAAATGTAAAATGACAAATCGTTGTTGCTTTGAACCAGCGCCATCAAGTCACACTCCTCCAATGTATATATATATATATATATATATACTTCTCATCATCATCATCATCATCATACATGAATCTAAAATTCAAACTGAATGAAACCTCATGTTGACTACCACCAAAACATATATATACATAGACCAAGAATCAAATAATTTTAACCCTAGTTCTGACTCGACCAGTGTTGTTTGTGAACCATTTTAAAAATAATCATTATGTTTTTTTAAGTTTTAATAGAATAAATTAATGGATAAGTGGAGTGATTATTTTTCTTCTTTAAATAAATTGAGAAGAAAATTTTAACTATAAATTTAATAGATCGATTTGAAATCTAAAAATTATTACAGGTGATCATTACTAATTAAATTGTTTCAAAAAAATAGCTAATGCATGGTTTTCCACTAATAAGGATTTAAGGATGGATAAAGGAATGGTCGTGTGCGTGTGTGTGTGTGTAATGAATTAGAGAAAACAAATAAAAAATAAAAACACAAATAGGAAAGAAAGAAACGAATGTGAGAGTGAATGGATTTATCAAAAAATAAATAAATAAAAATGTGAGAGTGTATGGGCCGTGGGATGTGGAGGTGGGGCCAAGGGGGTTGAAGGTAGGCCGACAGCAAGAATCGTTGATAGGTGAGTGAGATGGGGTACGACCACCACCCCTGCTGCAGGCTGCACCTCCTCTCTATAGTCTCTCACTGCCCCCTCGTGCGGCCCTCTCTTTTTTGCCCTTTTATGTCCCTTTTCCTGGTCCCACTCTCCCCCTTTTTTTTTTTTTTTTTTGGATAAACTTGATTATTTACTGTACTCATTCCATAAATCTAACCTTTTTTGTTTCTTTTAAACTTAGATGTATATTCAAAATTCAAATCTCTTTTTTACCTTATTGAAGAGAAAAAGTGACTCATTATGATCCCAACGAATTTGTTAAAAATTGTTAATTTGATCTCATAAATCTTTTTTGTAACATAAAATTAGTCCAAACCAAGGACCAAGTAGGTAAAATGATGGGGATGCCAAAAAATGTTTTAACGTGGGATAAAAAAAGTCAAGGGCAATATATTATTTTGTATAAGTGTGGGACCCAACCTAAGTTTGGGAAGGGTTGAGTAACACGTGCATCTCTGACAACGTTGAAATGTAGGCGTTACAGTATAACAAATAGTGTGGCAAAAGTCACTAATGTTTTTGTGTACGAAGCATTCAAGACCTCCCACGTGCATACACACGTGTGGGTGCACACCAAAAAGGTGCTGCTAGGAAACTAAAAGCACAGCCCAAAAGGAAGCCTAGTCTTGGGTTTTTACCTCTTTTTAGGTTATCTTCTTCAACCACTTATCAGTTGTCCCATAATTCAAACATCTTTATCCCTTCCCCTCTCCAATTGGACATGCATGAACATTGAATCACAGCCCTAAACCAGATCAACAACAAGATGATCATTATGCCGTTTACGGGTTAAATATTCCAGTGTAAATGTGAAACAGTTTAGATAGACAGAAACGTAGGCTGAATCACATGATGATATAGGGAAATGGGACCCACTTTTGCAGGTTTTAGCCTTAAATAAATGGTGGGATCAAAAGGAGAAGGAGAGAGTGGGGGTTAGATGAGAAATGTGGTGGGGCATAACATTATTGATATCTACGTGCATGATATGATGTGTTTTCTCACCATCATTCATTATTATGGTATTGATATGATTTGATGTGCTTGTTACCATTATTTCGTCAGATGATTGCCAACTAACTATGTCCCTCTTTCTTTTCTCAACCAAACTTAATTTTGCTTTTTATTTATTTTTTTTTTCTTTCTCGGCAATGGTTGGAGAATTATTCTTTCTTTGGACGAGTTATATATCATTTTCCTACATAACAATATAGATTCTAGAATTGAAAAATGGGATAGTAAGATGTGAAAACAATATATTAGGTTTCCTTTTTTTTCCCTTTTTTTTTTTTTTTTTTTTGTTTATTTGACTTCCTCCTTCCTTTCATCAGAATTTTATATCGAACATGGTGCATTCTCAAAAAGAAAAAAAATACTTTATTATTGGACTGCTTCCAAAAGATGGAACAAGAAATTTTAATATTCATTTAATTGGGAAATATATCATTGAAATTCAAGTTCAAAAGTGGTTATAATTAAAATATCTACAATAGGCACCAAAAAAAAAAAGAAAAAAGAGTCCAATGTATGAAAACGAAGATACTAGATATTTTTGAATGAAAGGCGAGAGATAGGGGTGTGGAAATCCTTATTATGTAGATAGCTGAAGTTGACAGCCAACTTGAGGTTTGTAAGCAAAAAACAGAAAAGAAAAACCAATCGCAATGACCGAAAACCAGAAAACCCAAAAGAGTTTGTGTAGGAAATTAATGATAATAGCAAACGAGGACCCATTTAATTTCTTGTTTTCAAGTGGGGGCTGTGGGGGTGTGTCCCTCATATAGTAGCTTAGTCTAATCGCAATAGTACTACATCTATACTCTCTACCCCAACTATATGCATTTGCTTAATTTGTCTTAGCATTCAACTCTCTTATTCCATGCTATGCTTTATTATGAGAGACATGACTCCCTTTTTCCTACAAAATTTTTCAATGTCTTCGGCTAATTGACTAGTAGTAGTTACCTATAACTCCGACACCTTCGAGATTGGGGTTTTATTACTACAAAAATATTCAACACCAAATTAAGGCCACGAATTTCAAACAATAGTATTATATATGGTACAAAATGAGGGATACTGAGCTTTATTGAGTTGTACACATGCATGCGTTTTCCTCCATCTAATTATTAAATTGCAACAATTATTGTCATACACCGTTTTAAAGTCCAGACTGATTTTCCATTCAGTTTGGAAAACTTTATTTAGCTAATTTTTTAAAAAAAATTTCTAACAATTAGTTTAAACGATAAAATAATAATCAATAAATTAGAAGCATGGGTTTGTGTCTTTAACGTTCTTTCTTTTGTTATGGCTAATTTTTTGGCCAAAGAATTAATTAATAATATACATAATTTGTTAATATTGGTGAAAGAATTTGAATTTGAATTATTATCCCACAAAGCTTAAGAATCTTTTACGATTGAATTTTTCCCATAAAGATTCAGAACTAGTTCTTAATAAAGTTGTTATTCATCATGTTTATTTTAGATCTCAGCTGACGTAGGCTATCTTATAAAAAATAAAATAAAAAATTATATATATGTTTAATAGTTAGAAATAAATACATCATGAAAGGGAAGTGGTTGGTAAATTCAAAATTAATACTTAATATTAAGTACGTACAATAAAATGAAAATAGAAGCGATGAATGAAAATAGGAATTTCCTTGCTTGGCAAATGCGTGCGTGCATGTGTGTAATATTTTTTTTTTTTTGGTGAAAAGTGTGTATATGTATACAATATATGTACGTGTACAACATAATTGTGGACCCATAAGATATAGATCCCAAATTTTCAAGTGAAGCTCATTGGATTTCTTCAGTCTTGTACTGTTGCAAGTTTTTGTTTCCCCTAACAACGTCCATAATTTTACTTTTTGATGACCAAATTAAATAAATAAATGCGTTAGAGGGAGGAAGCTTCGTGTTTGAACTGAGACATTATGTCTTCCTAACTGGAATTATACCTTTTTAATATGTCTATGCTCTTTAAATCTTTTGATTTGCGACAGTACTTTTCTTTAGTAAATATCAAAAGAAAGCCCAACTGAACCTGATGAGTAAGTTAAATATAATTTTCCTTCTCAAAAAATAAAAAAAGAAGAAGTTAAATTTAATTTGTATTTTGCATCAGCAAGGAAATTGGAAAACCGTTAATTAGTGCGGGGTCTTCATAATAGAGATTAAGCATATTTAATATTTATACATAATAATGCAAAAATTAAAGGACGAGTAGTGGGGAATACAAAAATTAAAGGACGAGTGAAATGTACATGAGGAAAGAAGAAAGAGAAGTAATGGTCAACCAAAGAGGCAATTGTCAGAGTAATTTGTCATTTTCCAATTCGAAACCAAAAATCTCTGCCTAGCTTGCTGTATTCTAAATACATCATCTGCAGTCATGCCGGTGAATAATGAGCTTTCAAAATTATCAATTTTGAAAAGATTATATCGAATCGTCTCTTCTTCTTTTTTGGTTTTCTCTCTATCATATATGCAGTTCTCTCTCTCTCTCTCTCACAATATATATATATATATATATATATAGCTGCCACAAAATCATTTAATCTTGGTTTCAAAAACTTTTATGCTTCAATAGAATTAGTCACATATTCAAATAAAGCATTTTTATCCTCATCCAGTGAGGTTAGAAGTTGGAACCAACAACCTGCTCAATAAAAAGTTTGGCTGACCTGTTCAATCTCTCAAATCTTAATTTTTGGCGCCATTATATATCCTTATCCCACAGGTAAAAAGTCAATATTATTTGCTTTTTAAAACATGTGTTCTATCTTACGTAATAAAAAAAATATGTATATAAAGTTTAAATTAGAATCTTAATTACTTGGTCTCTAGCGAAGGATAGAGCATTAATTTGATATTGTGGTCTGGTTTTTCTTACAGAGGAGTAAAGACATAGAGTTGCAGCGATTTTAGTTGAAGAGAACCAAAGCATTCTCAATCTTCTTTTCAGGTTTACATTAAAAGTATTAAATACATAAATAAACATGACATATACATGTATGAAGCCTCACGTTGCCGTTTTGGGCTTCCCTTGCAGAAGGGGAAGCCCAACACCGCTTGTGTATTTTGGGCTTCATTGGACTCGTTTGCTCTCGCGTTGACTACACTATTTACATTTTGACTGGCAGAAAACGCACATTTTTTATTTTATTTTATTATTATTTTTTTTTTTGGGGGGCGTAATAGCGCACATTTTTTTCTAAATTACAAGAAGAAGAAACACATGAAAAGCAAGCATATTAAAGATGCCACCAAAAAAGATAAATTAAGATTGTTGAAGAAATAAAAATACTATATTTAAGATAAGAATTTTCTAGAGCCTTTTCGTGATGTCCTGGCAAAGATCTCAAAGGAAATATTCAACAGTATGCAAACATAAATAGGGCACAAATAGAAGAATGTTTATTTCAACAGAAAACAAACGTAAGTAGAACACAAACAGAAGACTAAGATCTAAAGATCTAACTATAGAGATCATCTTCATCGGCAGCACCAGCAGAAGTTGCAAAGGGGTCAGAGCCAGCAGCCCCAGAAGCAGTCTCTGCAAACCTGAATTCTGTTCCAAACCCTCTTGACTGCTGCAATGTCTGTGCGAATGCCTGGTATTTGCGGATATCAGCATCGCTCACGCTCCTACGAGCATACTTCATTGATTCTTCAAAATGAGCTGCCTTGATCTCTGCTACTTCATCCTCAACATCCTCCTCCATAGCCTCCGGATTATCCCTTCTCCTCCTCTCCCTCTCAATATCCTGCACAACAAATGACCAACTCATGGGTTATTATCAACAATAAAGTTAAAAGAAAGATAAATGTACCATTCAACTGAAATATGTTTGTGTGTGTGTGTATGTCTCTATGATTATATGAATAAGACAAAAGAGATTGATAATGAAGCATCATACTTTCTCAATGTTCTCTCTGATGGCATATTTGCAAGCCCGCTGGCATATTTCTGTGATATCTGCACCACTGAATCCTTGAGTGTACTTGGCAAGGGCTCTAAGGTCAACATCTTTGGAGACTGGAGATTTCCTCAGGCTGGCCTTGAATATCTGGTGACGAGAATCCTCGTCTGGTAGAGGGATGTAAATCAACTGATCAAGACGGCCTGGACGCAGAAGAGCAGGGTCTATAATGTCTGGCCTGTTGGTTGCACCGATGATAAATACTGTTTTCTTTGCAGACATGCCATCCATTTCTGTGAGAAGTTGATTCAAAACTCTATCAGCAGCACCACCAGCATCCCCAACGCTACTACCTCTCTACAAAATCAACCAGAAAGGAAATAAAAACAATGTCAGGAACCAAATTAATATTGCAATAACTCTCTTTGTTGAATAAGGACTGAGACACAATCACTATGAGTAGTTATTATAGATGATCAACAGACATGCATCATCACTCATTCTCATTTAATTTATTGAAAATCTGAAAATTGATCCTAGGACTAATTTTCATGTTCTTTCTTCAAGAATGCCATTAATTTTCTCCAATATGTAGAATTGTTAAATTAAAGATTTCTTTTAACCAAATCAAGCTTATGGCTAATAAATTCCAATTAAGGATTCCCTATAAACATCAATGATAAATACAAGGTAAAATCATTCAAATAAAGAAGTGTCCAAACCTGAGTAGCAATGGAATCAAGTTCATCAAAGAACAGCACACATGGAGCAGATTGGCGAGCCTTGTCAAAAATTTCTCGTACATTGGCCTCACTCTCTCCAAACCACATTGTCAGCAATTCAGGACCCTTGACACTGATGAAGTTGGCCTGACATTCGTTGGCTATAGCTTTAGCCAGAAGAGTCTTTCCACATCCCGGAGGACCATAGAAAAGAACACCTTTGGAAGGTGACATACCGAATTTTTCAAATTTCTCGGGATGTTCCACTGGATATTGAACAGTCTGCAAGACAAATAATACAGGAAAACATTACATTTTTATAAACAGTGAGATGGAAAAGAGTAATTATATATATCCGAGCAAGTGCAACAAATGCAATTACCTCTTGGAGCTCTCTCTTGACATTTTCAAGACCTCCAATGTCCTCCCAACTAACATTGGGCACTTCAACAACCTGCCACATCCAAAATTGATAAATTAAGCTATCCAATGTAGAAGATGCTTTTACAGAGAAAAGATAATAATAATATACACTCCTAGATAATCTGAAGACAATGCTAAAAACAATACTTACCGTTTCACGGAGGGCTGATGGATTGCTTGTCCCAAGAGCAGTTTGGAAGTGCTCATTTGTAACTGCCATTGAGTTGAGTATCTCTGCATCTATTGAATCATCTTCCAAGTCTATAACATCCATCTTCTCTCTGATGCACTGAAGTGCAGCCTCAGTACACAAAGCAGCTAGATCAGCACCAACATAACCATGGGTATCCTTGGCAATTCTTTCTAAATCAACCTGCATCACACAAACAAAAAAGAGTCAACAACTCAATTTGAATTGCAGGAGTGCATAAATCATTATAAAAAGAAATTCAGCATTTGATCTTACATCCTCGGAGAGCTTCATCTTCTTTGTATGAATACGGAGAACTTCGAGACGCCCAATTTCATCAGGAACTCCGATATCTATTTCCCTATCAAATCTTCCAAATCTTCTCAAAGCTGGGTCAATACTGTTAGGACGATTAGTAGCACCAATAACAATTACATGGGCACGAGTCTTTAGTCCATCCATGAGTGTCAATAGCTGGGAGACAATCCTCCTCTCAACTTCTCCATGTGTCTTCTCTCGTTTTGGAGCAATTGAATCAATCTCATCAATAAATATGATGGATGGAGCATTCTTCTCTGCTTCCTCAAAAGCTTTCCTCAAATTACTTTCACTCTCTCCAGCCAATTTAGACATGATTTCTGGTCCATTGATGCAGAAAAAGAATGCCCCAGTTTCATTGGCAACAGCTCGAGCAATCAGAGTCTTACCAGATCCAGGAGGCCCATACAGCAGAATTCCTTTTGGAGGCTTCACTCCAATTGATTTAAATAGCTGTGGATGCCTAAGTGGCAGCTCCACCAATTCACGAATCTGAGCCATCTGTTTTCTCACACCACCAACATCATCATAACCAACCTCATCCAGTCTATCCTCATCTTCCCTTCTCACAGGCTCCCCTTCACAGAAGATTTCAGTGTCAGGGGCAACAACACAGTACTCAGCAGGATCAGTCTCAATAACCTTGAACTCTACGCTCCTCATTCCTCCTCTCACAAGGAAGAGATCACCTTTTCTCACTGGGCGGTATGCCTCCAGGAAATAAGCTGCAAGAATAATGACGTAGTGAGAAAAAACTCATCCAACTTTCATAATATAACAAAAAGATTGAAATTTAACTCAGTTTTAAAAGACAACAAAAATGTTGAAAATAACTCACGTTTCAAGTATGCATCAAAAAGATTGCCAGTGAGCCCTTCAATTGTGTCATCCACAGGAAGAATGTGAACACGCTTTCCATATTTAACATCAGCACACTGGTGCACGGAGACAACATCTCCAAGCCTAACCCTTAAGTTGTTCCTTACGACCTTGTTCATCCTGATCTTTGGTTCATCACAGGTATCATCAGCAAGGGCAATACAGACTGTGTCTCTCCTTTTCTTGCCCTAAAGCAGATTAACAATAACCAAATATAAACCAAGTTATTAGAGTACATGGGAACTCACCACACTGTTGACAGAAAGAAACATAACACAGAATAGCAAGTACCACCTAATTCATGCACTCCCGTGATTTTCAAAACACATTAATTTCTGATATTTAACACTCCATTTATGTTTTCCAGAACATGTCAGGGTCTGATTCTTTTTTCCTTTGAGTAACCATTAATCTTTGGAAAAACTTCAATGGATGCAAGACCAAAATACTTTAAAAAACCACAAGAAGACCAATACTTTAAGAAACCACAACAGACCCAGTTCTTAGATCCCAATAAACAAACAAAAAGAGTAGCAGAGCAACATTCCAAAAACCATAAATTCCAATAAGCCCTAACCAGAATTCCCAAAAACTGTCAATAACCTAAAACTGCAATTAACCTAAATTAATTAAAAGAGATAAAGCGAGAAACTTTATGGGCGTAGAAATCAAACCTTAATCAAGATCGTATCGCCGCGAAAGAGCTGAAGCTTCTCCATGGTATCCGGATGGAGCGCGACGACGGAGTTGTCATCGTTGACAGCCTCATCCACAACTAGGCGATTGGGCGCTTTCTTCCGCTCGAGAATCGCCGTGTTGAAGTCCCTCTTCGTTCCCTTACTGAACAAATTTTCAAAAAATACAATCAGAATCAGAACCCAAAAAAAAAAAAAAAAAAAGGGGGAAAAATAAAAAAAGAAAAAACAAAACAAAACAAAACAAACAAACAAACAAATAAAAATCGGCGAGTGAGAATGAGAATGGAGATCTGAGGGCTTACGAGTCGGATGATTCAGCTTGGTTTGACATATTGGTAAGCAGAGCCGATTTGAAGAAGACGAAGAGAGAGTTGGGTGCAGAGCAAAGAGGTCGAAGAAGACGAACAAAAATAGAGAATGGTATGGGGATCTGAAATGCGGGGTTGGGATATTTATAAGGAGATAGCCAAGCTACTCCCTTTCTTGTTAGGAAAGAAAAGTTTTCTGTTTTCTCTCTCTTACTTGCTTTTGAGTCATAGAATGCAATGCCAATACCTCTTTTTTATTTTCCTTTTCCCTTTAAAATTAAAAATCCAATTCCTATTTCTTTTTGTTAATTCCTATTTATGTAACAACAAAAATAAATGTGTTATCAATTATTGATTAATTTCATAATATATTTATAATCTTTATATATTCTTAACATTTGAATTTTTAAAAAAAAAAAAAAAAACTGGTGTGTGATTTATTTAGGTACTGTAGTCTTTTATCTAATGGTTATGAACTTTTACTAAAATTGTTAAATTATCAGAATACAAACTTTATTGATGTACAATTTTTAACAATTTTGCTGGAATTAGGATGGTGGGTTTCCTTTTTAATATTATATATATATATATATATATATATATATATATATATAAAGTTTCTATTTTTAACCATTTTAAAATAGAAGCTAAGTAACTGGAGCTCCCAAAAAAAAAAAAAAATTGGAACTCAAATAAAAAATAAAAAAAGTGCCTATTTTTCGATATTGAGGAGAAAATTAGAATTACCACTATGAATACTATTTTTTTTTTTTATGAATAAGATAATTAGTTGATTTATTTATTTATTATTTTCTTAAAACAACGAACATTGGATGCAAATTGCAAATCCATCGGCCCACTCAATTTGAAGATTCACTTTATTAAATTACAAAGTCTAGAATGTTCGAAATTGTCATTCTTTAGCACCTAACCAAACAGAACTTTATTCAAAGTCACCGTCTAATTTAATTACCAAAAAATTTACAGCACTTTAGCTCAATGCCAATTGGGTCATTCAAAGTCTTTTTTCGGTCGTCATTCAACGTTTCTTGTTAGTGATTTTTCATTGTTAAAACTTAAAAAATAAAAAAGATTTTTTTTAATATGAAGAAATTCCTTATAATTTGAGAATTAATTAGTGATTTATATTTAATTTTTCTAATTAGGCCCATGAACATGAATATAGGAGGCAACGTATCAGCCCACTAACCGCACAAGTCTACAGCCCTTTGAGTCCGGTATAGAGGCATTTTCATTTTTCTGATTCCTTCTACTGTTTTGTTGTTATTATTATTATTATTATTATTTTTTTTTGTTTTTTCCTGGCCGCGAGATTTCTTTATTGCTAATTTAACCTTTATCACAACTAATCTGGTAATGCTTTTTTTTTTTTTTTTTGAATAAATCTGGTAATGCTGTTATCCTGCATAATTCTGCACTTATATATTTATCAAAAAAGAAAGATAAAAACTTTTATTTCAATCAAAAGCTGCTACAATGCAATATTTTTAATTTTATTATTAAAAAGTAAAAAAAAAAATTACAATAATAATAAGTACTTAATTTCTCCATATTATATGGTGAGAACGGAAATGTTATTGTACAAGTGATGTTGAATCCAAGGATTTTATTATGCTCCCCTTTGTTTCCCTACCTTTTTTAGTCAGAGCATTAATATTTTTTCTTTCAAATTCTCAAAAAAATCTGGAAGATACAGAAACCAATCCCTTTACCCTCATTTAAGTAAGTAAATACTAGAATTGACATTGACATTATTCTAAGCCTTCTTGTTGGGAAAGAATAAAAATTAAAACTAGAAAAGAACATAGGTTTTCTATAGGGCCTGGACTCAGCCCATTGAATATGAACAATCCATCTAAAATGGCTACTGGGTATTTCTTAATGAGCTTAGTTATATGATCCGTCCCAGCAGGCCAATGCCCATTAAATTGAGAGAGTTGTTGGACGACGTCATTTTGAGCTACTGACCTGTTGGACCACTGAATAATAAGCGGCTGAGAAAAGTCTGCACTTTGACAAATTCGAAAAAGGCCCTGCAAGAGAGCCAGTGGGATTACTTTGTCTGCATGTCTCGTAAATAATCATAATAATATTATTATTATCATTACCAAAAATAATAATATTATTATTATATTAAATTACTATTAAGTAAATGATCGCTTCGCTTTCTGCCGCGATTTTAATTTTAGAGGTGCACCAGGAGAAATTTCTTGGTTTTTTTTGGGGTCCGGGTAACGATTGGCCACCAAACTATTCCAAGTATTGATTAATTTGGAGAAAATTAACAAAAATTAATGTTTGTTTAATTATTTTTGAAAACCATTCTTTTGTATTTCTATTCTTCTAAAACACATAGATCAAAATGGCATATCTGTGATCAATCTTTCTTTTCTTTTTTTTTCACCAACCTACTTAGCATTTCAAATATATAATATTTTTCTCTATTTTTCTTAAATTCAATTAATATCCCAAACATATTATATAATTTTATAAATCACCAAGTAACGCAAAATTTTCACTTTTAAAACGAATAAAATATATTAAAATCACTGTAAACAGTTAAATAAATCAAACCAAACGTCTCTGAAGAAAATATATAAAACACAAACATATATATATGATTGGAGCAACTTATGATAGGAGGATATGATTAATCATGTAATTGCTGCGTGGTTAGCTGAGGTTGATTTTGGATAAAATCATGATTAAGATTTCTAAATGAGGATCTACAATATAGGATGATGATTGATGTAGTTTCCAAAGTTTTTGAAACTCCTTGATTTTTCGTTATTTATTATAAGTAAAGTGAAAATAGAGAGGAACTAGACGACCATTTGGTATTGCAAGTCAACATGATTAATAATATCCTTCAATATCATATCATGAAAGGATAAGTTTAGAGTAATCAATATTTTTTTATCAAAATTTTAATATCAATAATTTGATATTTTTTAATTAGTTTGTTTTTCTATCAATATAGGACAATATCAATTTAATCACTATTAAAAAATTACCATATAATTAGTTACAAAAAATTTGATAAAAAAATTTAATATCTATGGTATTGTCCATTATAAAAATATTTATAATTTGAGGCTTTATGTCCTTCAAATGCTACATAAGTATACATGATATTGAGCTGAAACTAATTAGGGCCATTGATATATATATATATATATATATATTTATTTATCCAATGATATTGTATTGAAAAATCCTATTAATGCAAGTAAATAAAATTAGGAGTGGGCAAAATCTAAATCGGCCCGACCAAACCGATCGATTCGAACTATTTGATTTGGTTTGGATTAGGTTTAAGTTTTTAAACGGATCGGTTCGGTTACGGATATAAAAAATCCGTTATATTTGGTTTGGGTTGCAGATTGGAAGAAATTTTATCCAACCCAAACCAACCCGATCCATCTTACGTAATATGTTTTATGATTGAAGATTGATAATTAAAAAGATTTAAAAAAACTTTATACAATTTTGATCTAATATATAAAATTTATATTTTAAAATAGTATAAATAAATTTATTAAAAAAAAAGCATAAATAAAGAAGTTTAAGACGAGGTCAAACATGAGGCCCAAACTGATCCAAACCGTAAATCCAACCCAAACAGACCAATGCCTATCGATTTGGTTCGATTTCAGGTTGGACATGGCGATTGATTCGGTTCGATTTCATAACCAATCCAAACCTAATTGGTCAATTCGGTTTAAAAAAGCCCATTTAACCGAACCGACCCACCCCTAAATAAAACTAGCATGTCCACAATGTATGTTTTGGAGCTTAACATACAAATACTAACAGAAAAGAAATAATATATGCCAAAGTTGTATTACCCGTTGTTATATAACATAGTTTTCTAGCATTAACATTTACCATAAAAAAAAAAAAAAATTATCTAGCATAAACAGTTTGAGATGGCTATGTGTATAATATGTAGCGGTACTAGTCAATTAATTTGTCTTACTTTAATTAGGAGGACATCGCATACGTTCCATGGTTCAGTAGAGTAAAGGAAGCCTACTACTTGAACTTCTGAATGCTTCATTTTTTATGTCCAAACTAGCAACCTAATGACGATTGATATATAATGGAAATTTTTATTTCTATTTATTTATTTATTTATTTTTGTTTAGAAAATATATAAAGGAATTGATCAGTTTTTTCCAGCATATTGCTGCACCCACTTGGCAAATTTATAAAAGCGTGTACAATGCTAACATATTATTCGGTGAAATTTATACGATGTAGGTTGTAAATAATTAGTAAATACTAATCACCGGTTTAATTAATTTTTACCGTAGACAAAGAATAAAGACACGTCCCCAACGACCAAGTGGGACATGTGTCAATTAATGTGTATGAATATGCAAGTGAAATTGCAAGGTGGCGGACCAAGACCAAGACAATGCAGTGCCCCATATTATGCAATAATCAATACTTGGCGTCAGCCAACATTGCTCCTCTAGCTACACACCAACCATTTATTCCATTATTAAACTTGGAATAACTGCAAAAAGACGACAAATCAATAAAACCCCACCCAGACAATTCCACATTGTCCCTTCCTATCTATCAATTCTCATACGTCTATGAACATCATTCATCAAATAACGAGAAGTCCACGTCGCTTTTCGATTTTAACCTTTAGCTCACTGACGAATTGGCTGAAATTATTTTCCGATGATCCACTGTGGCTCAATGCATTCTCTAGTGTGTTTCTAGCCTCTTCGATCTTCTTCATCAGTTCACCACGGGATTTTCCACCCATCAGTCGGTTGATTTTCTCCGATACTTCTTCCCTCGTGATGGGTTTGTTATCAACGAGGTTGATTCCTATCTTCCAATCGTCAACCACTAATTTTCTATTCGTAAACTGATCTGTCAAAAGTGGATAAGCTAACAGTGGAATCCTGCACCATATGCTTTCTAATATTGAATTCCATCCGCAGTGCGTTATGAACCCTCCGATTGCAGGATGCGAAAGCACTTCAATCTGACAGCACCACGTCACGATCAACCCTCTACCTTTGATTTTATCTTCAAATCCAACGGGTAGGATATCGGTTTCATCAGAGCTTACGATATCAGGACGAAGCACCCAAATAAAATTCACTTTACTAAGAGAAAGTCCGTAAGCTATTTCCTCAATATCTTTCTTACTAGCATGAGCATAGCTACCAAAAGAGACGTACAAAACAGAACCATTACGCTTGGTACTTAGCCATTGACTACAGTCTGACTCGGACCACATGTTCGTAGCCACAATGCTTTTGGAAAAGCCAGATGGAAAAATAGGTCCTATTGCAAAAGTTGGCTGCTTTTCTTGCAACGCTGATATTGTGTTTGGTTCAAGCTCTTGGACTGTGTTGATAAGAATAAAATCTGACTTTTTAACATCAGAAAATGCTTTGTTTAAAATCTGATGCACCGTAGTCGACGTATCTGTGGCTTGAAGATATGACATCAAATCCTTTGGTTCAATTGCAGGGACACCCGGTATATAAGTGATGACATCTTTGCGATTATCTGATATCAAAGATATTTCGGCATAAAAACATATATATATATATATATATATATATATTTATATATATCAAAGATAAAATTTTTGGTGGTATATAATCGAGAGTAAAGTATATACAATATTGGTATAAATTACATGTAATTGGACACAAATCATCATAATATGATAAGGCTAATAAAAAATTATACAAATATATATATATATATATATATATGTGTGTGTGTGTGTGTGTGTGTGTGTATATTCTTAGAAAAGAAGAGGAAAGGAAAGAAAGTACAAGAGGGCAAGCGAGCGTGCCTACCAGGAGAATCGAAATGACCATTTTCTTTGAGGAGGTCCATGTGGTAGTAGAGGGTAAGAACCAAAGCAGGTTCAGTCCAGAAGGAGATATTAACAAGGTTATACTTTGCGGCTATCATAGAAAAGAAGGTGAAAAAGGTATCGGCAATTAAGCAAGTGAGTGGGGGTTCGGATGAAGGGACCATATCGTCCAAGAGTTCCTCAACATGTGTGGGAAAAACTTTTGGGAAAACCTCCCAGAAGAGATCATGGTTGAGAGACCTGTCGAATCCAAGTGGGAAGCCATCGCCGATAACTTGGTAGCGAATGTCTAAGCCGGATTTACGAGCTTCCGAGAAGATGTCATCATTGTCGGTGGGGTTGGGTTGGGAGATTTTGATCTGGTGATGAATGAAATGGGTGTTGATGAAAGTGATTGTGAAGCCATTGGATGCAAGCTTGACGGCGAGAGGAACGGAGGGGATTACATGGCCTTGGAGAGGATAGGGAAATAGAACTGCATGAGGCTTCTTTGGATGAGTGTTGTTCTCCATCTAGGAGAAGGAGAGAAAATATGAGAGGCAAGGGAAACGAGAGAGAGAGAGTGTGAGAATTGATGTTGTGTATGGCTATATATAGATGAGGTGGAGCTACATGCAAAAAATGAACTGATAAAAGTGATGGCAAAGCCACCGATGCTTATGATGATCAATCAACGTCACAACCAGCCTCTAATTTTTTTATCCCATGAAGCTTAATTATTAATTTTATACATGCACTTTACCATAAGTTTTTTACATATTAATCATTTTGTTTAAATAAAAACATATATCTAATCTATCATTTCAATATTGATGTCTTATTGATTGGAATATGAAAACAAAATAAATAGATAAAAAAATAAGTTTTAACTTTTTCTATTATGATAGTATTAAATTTTTATTTTTTTTTCGTTTTCATCTCTACATTAAATTATCTAACAGGTTACAGGAATCCCAACAAATCTCTACCAAATAGTATAATTGGTTTTATGTTTCTCTTTTTTCTTTCTTTGCAAAGCAGTAGGGTCTTCTGGAGAGAGAGAGAGAGAGAGCGAGAGAGGGAGAGAGAGAGAGAGAGAGAGAGAGAGAGAGAACTCTCGTGAACTCTTTATTGAACATTCTCATAATCGCTCTCTGTTCAACAACATTTTCATTGTTGTTCTGAAAAGTATTTCAGAAACAGACAAAAAGTAAAAATAAAAACATAGTTGACTGTATAATTAATAATATTAAAGTATTTTAACAACTAAACTATAAAATCAGACCAAAAGAGCAGGATAGGGCCTTAGAGAGGGTGGTAAAAATTAAGCACTTAAAAATATTCATATTTGTGCTGACTTAGAAATTGAAGTCTAATCAGACCCAAAACAAGAATTTTTGATAACCTATGCAAATCATTTGTATGTAATAGACTGAATTGCATTTTGAGATGGCCGCAAAAAGATAGAATGGGTTGGATCAATATGGGTTGGGCCTGTGCTTTTCAGCATTATCTCTTTATGTAAAGCATTATTTAAATTTTGAAAATTCAATAACACATCATAACATATGGTCCTACTTCAATGGAAAAAGGGAATTTTACTTAGATTTGTTCGAATTTCAGATGTGGACGTTTAATTTAGTGGTTTTACTACCCGTCCAAACCCTTCACTTTTAATTATTATCTTTTCCTAATTTGATGACTTTTCCTAATCTGATGACATTTACCAATTGACAAATGAAAGGTCAAAATTTATTATTCCATCCTCACTTGTTTCTTTTATGCTATAGAAAATAAATGATAACAATAAGGAAGAAAAATATTTGATGCCCACTCAATTAATTTTGAAATTAATTAAAATCATATTTGGCTGTTAGATGAAATTTATAAGTCCTCAGACAAAGGTCCTTAACCTTGCTCTCCAGTAATTTTCCAGTTCTTGAACCAATAAAACGCTAAGCCTATAATATCCTACACGCAACAGCACTCACATAAACAACATTTATTGTTGCTCTATTATCCTAATTAACTCTTGTCATATCTAATACACATTGATCACACTGGTCTTCTACATATTATTAACATTTAAATTAAAAAAAATATGTGATTTATTTTTGAATAAATGCTAATAAGTAATATTCAAAAATAGAGAGTCTTTTTTTTTGGTCTGATTATCAAATATCAAAGGGTGAATTTAAAATAAAATTGTGAAGTTAACAGGAGACTCACTTTGATGTAAAATTATAATCGCACTTCCATTGGAATGGTAGGATCTTTTATTTATTTATTTATTATAATAAAAGGTGTATGTTTTTAATCATTATACATTTAGAGGGTCTCTTTGAAAAAGAAAAAAAAAGTTATTCCTTATAAAATTTTGGCAGAGTAAATAAATCTTCTATTTCTTTCTATTGTTGATGTCTTTTTTTAATTACTTAGTAATGCATTTAAAATATAAATGATTTTAAATCCCAAAATTGTTATTGTTAATGTCTTATAATTACTCCTCTTGGGGCATTATCAATTCAGGAGATATTAATGCATTAAAAATGTAAATTATTTTAAATCCCAAACATATACCGTGAATGTTTAATCAGAGTGTTAATTTTCAAGAAAGTCCCCTTTTAAATGATTTTTTAAATACCTTAAAAGTGTTTTTTTTTTCTTTTTTTTTTTAATTTTGTTTTTTTAAAATTGTTGTTACATAAACATTTTCAAACTAAGACCCGTGAATTAGGTCTCTCTATATACAAAGACAGAGAGCAGCGGCATGGCGGCCATTGTTCCCTAGGGAAGCCAAACGTAAACTCGCAGGAGCTCCTCGACCAAAGAAAAAGCTTGAAGCTCAAAAATCAAATTAATTCCATTTTCAATATTCACAGTCCGAAATTGAACTCAAAATCAGATTCATGGAAACCACTCATCCCAAGCCCCATGCTGTCATGTTTCCCCTTCATCTCCAAGGTCACGTTATCCCAGCCGTACATCTCGCAGTAAAGCTCGCCTCCAAGGGTTTCACCATCACCTTCGTCAACACCCAAGCCATCCACCGCCAGATAATCAAATCTCGATCCCAACACCACGACGACGACCAAGACATTTTCGCCGGAGCTCGCAAATCCGGCCTAGACATCCGCTACAAGACGGTGACCGATGGTTTTCCTCTTTCCTTCAATAGGTCCCTCAACCGGGAGCAATTCATTGAGGGCTTTCTGCATGTCTTTCCAGCCCATGTGGACGAGCTTGTCGGAAATATAATCGCAGCCGATCCCTCGGTCTCGTGCTTGATTGCTGATACGTTCCACTCATGGCCATCATCCCTAGCCCAAAAATATAACCTTGTCCATATTTCCTTCTGGACCGAACCAGCTCTTGTTTTCAATCTCTACTATCACTTGGACCTCCTCGTAAAAAATGGTCATTTTGCTTCTCATGGTATGTAACTGCCATTTTATATGCTTAATGATGTTCTTCCTTTTATTTTTGTTATATACATAAACATAATAGGTAATTAATTATATATCTTTGTGTGGTTCAATCTATTAGATAATCGAGAGGATACAATAGATTATATACCGGGTGTTGAGGCCATTGAGCCAAAGGACTTGATGTCTTACCTTCGAGAAACAGAGGTATCAACGTTGATGCACAAAATCATATACAAGGCATTCGAGGATGTGAAAAAGGCAGACTTTATTCTCTGCAACACTGTGGAAGAGCTTGAACTCCACGCCATTTCTGCCGTACGAGGGAAGCAGCCAATATATGCGATTGGCCCTGTTTTATCCAATATTGGGCAAAACGGAAGCATAGTAGCCACCAGCCTTAGGTCCCAGTCTGACTGCAGCCAATGGCTGGATACCAAGCCTCATGGTTCAGTTTTGTATGTCTCGTTTGGAAGTATGTCTCCTGTTAATGAACATGATATGGAAGAGCTAGCTCAGGGACTTTTGCTGAGTAAGGTGTGTTTTGTTTGGGTGCTACGTCCTGATACTATGAGCGATGCTGAATCCTATGCCCTACCCGTTGGATTTGAGGATGATATCAAAGACAGAGGGTTGATCGTCCCCTGGTGCAATCAGATTGAGGTGATCTCACATCCAGCAATAGGAGGGTTCCTAACACATTGTGGATGGAACTCGGTGTTGGAGAGTATATGGTGTGGGGTACCAATGTTGTGTTTCCCTATCTTGACCGATCAGCCGACTAACAGGAAACTAGTGGTTGATGATTGGAGGGCTGGGCTCAATTTGTGTGATAAGAAGCCATTGACGAGGTTCGAAGTAAGGGAGAAGATCAGCAGTTTGATGAGTGGAAAGTCAGCTGAAGTATTGAGGGAGGAGATGAAAAAGGTGAAGGAGATAATACACAATGCTGTGGACAAGGATGGATCCTCAGAAAAGAGGATATGTGAGTTCATTTGCCAAGTGAAGACCAAAATTGATTGAGGAATATGACTTATCAGAAAAATTATTGGGCATAAGATTCTTTTGGTCAAGAAGATGCTAGTTCCATTGTTTGCTACACTCTCATTTCATATAATACTTTTCAACAACTTGCAAATTGCAGGAACCAATTTTTGTGAATGGTTTTTAGTGATACGTGTGACGAGCCTAATTCACTAACTGTGATTTAGAAACTCTCTGTGCTTGTCTTGTATTCTAACTTTTTGTTTATATAATTGTCGGATTGTGAAATGTCTGCGCAAAAAGAATGCTACAAAAAGAGAATATGCAATCGCTTCCATCTTTCTCAACAATGGTGTCAAGGCTCAACATCTCGCACAATTTTTATACCATTCGGACCAAATTATAAAGCTCTCACTCTTTAAGAAACTACTTTTCTACATGTTTCTTTCTAGCATTTGAACAGTCAAATTAGTAACAGAATATTCAATTTTTGGTATAATTTATTAACCTAAGCCAAATCAAGTTCATATAAAAAAATAAAAAAGAAAACAAGAAAAATAACGATTAAATAGAGATCTTGCTTTTAAAGTGTCATGCCCTTTATATGTAATTAGCGATTGATTGATTGATTGCAAACAAACTAACAAGATATTTAGTTTAACTAACTATTACACTACCAAATATGCTTTGTAAATAGTAAAGCATAAATTGAGAAAGAAAATGGTCGGGTTTATATGCTATCGTTATACTTACTGTTAAAATCATTCAATTTTTTTAATAAATTGATAAGAAGATTTTAACATCATACTTAATAGCGGAATTGGCATACGGATTGTTCAAAATGGATAGGAATTTTTTTGAAAAAAATTAATAAAATAATCTAGAAATTCATTAATAGAGAATGAAATAGTTCTGTTCAATCCAATTTAGTCTCCTTCAACAAATGGATTCAAATGGTTCCAATCCATCCATTTTTATTCCTTTTCAAATATGCCATGACAATTTGTGGGTAAACCATAAGTGAAAAACCATATATTCCATTTTTTCGTTGTATTAATTCCAAGAAAACTAAGTATGGTAGATCTAATTAGTGAACCTCATTGGACTTCCACCAGCTCGATTCTTTCTCAGGAACTAAGATATGCATTTGTTTTAGACAGGTTTTCTTCAATTACCTACGTGTTGCTGTGTGTATATATGTAAATATATGTTACATAATCTATATATAATTCTTCAACAATACCGATATATCAATGTTAGAGTTGGTGATCCAAATTTTTATTGATCCATCCGAAAAGTTCGCGGTGCAATCCGATTGGTGAAATATATTTTGAGGGAAAAAATGAGGCTTTGTGATAGTAGCAGAGGTCGAGGGCCGATAGGCTTGCCTTTGTGGTACGGATCTTTTCAATTTTTAAGTTTACTTTGTCCACACAATATATATATTTTCGGAAGTTTTTTGGATATATTGAGTTTTTGCCTCTCTATTTGCTCACCTTTTGTACTAATTTCAATCAATAAAAATTTATCTCTTTTTATCCGTGATTTTTTCCTATCAAGAATTTTTTACGTAAATATATGCGTGTTTTGTTTTTGTTATTCTATTGCTATTGTTTTGTTCTATTTTTTTGTAATAATCAAAATACATATAAATTTTAACTTATTCATAAATGAAGATTATATATAATCCAACTTTATATAAACAGTATTTACATTTTTAATAAAATACAGATAGTAGAATTATATATATATATATATAGATATGAAATTTTATTCTAGATGAACATATACAATCTTTCAACTCCAAGAGACTGAGAGTTGAATTATATACACATATATGAAATTTTATTCTAGATGGGACATAGACAATCTTTCAGCTCCAAAAGACTGATAGTTGCAGTGGGATAAACAAACAAGCACCATTCATAAAATATTTTATATGATCATTTTATTTAAACAAACTTCCTTCTTCCAATGAGCAGATTGTGTTTATCTCTTAAAATCTAGAATTATTCCAACGAAGTTAGCAAACATATTAGATATTTTATATTTAAGACAAAGCCTCGTGCACGTGGCCACACCCACACCTAGTAATTATAGAAAGAGACAAAGCAACAGCAACAGTGCACGTCTAGCTCCAGCTAGCAAGTTATAACTCGGAGGAGCTCGTCAACCAGAGAAAAGCTTGACTTGAGTTTCAAAATCCAAACTGATTCCATATTCAATATTCATTTTCCGTAGCAGAAACTGAACTAAAACTGAAACCCATGGAGATGGAGACCACTCATCCGAAGCCACATGCTATCATGATTCCCCTTTGCTTCCAAGGCCACATAACCCCGACCGTACATCTAGCCATAAAGCTCGCTTCAAATGGTTTCACCATCACCTTCATCAACACCGAAAGCATCCACCACCAGATAATCAAATCTCGACCCCAAGACGATGACAACGACGACCAAGATATCTTTGCCGGAGCACGTAAGTCCGGCCTGGACATTCGCTACAAGACGGTGACAGATGGTTTTCCTCTGTCCTTCAATAGGCTGCATAACCTTAAGCAATTCTGTGAAGGTCTTTTCCATGTCTTCCCAGCCCATGTGGATGAACTTGTAGGAAATATAGTCGGAGACGATCCCTCAGTCACGTGCTTGATTGCAGATGCTCTCCATCCATGGCCATCAACCATAGCCAAAAACTACAATCTTGTCCATATTTCCTTCACGACCGAACCAGCTCTGGTCTTTACTCTGTACTATCATGTGGACCTCCTTATAAGAAATGGCCATGTTGCTTCTCATGGTATGTAAAAGTTCGTTTTATGTGCTTAATTATGTTCTTCTTTTAATTTTTTCGTACACTTCTGTTATATATTAATAGGTAATTAAATATCTCTGAGTGATTTAATTTATTAGATAATCGAGAGGATACCATCGATTACATACCCGGTGTCCAGGCTATTCAGCAAAAGGACTTGATGTCTCACCTCCAACAAACAGATATATCAACGGCGGTTCATCGGCTTATATTCAAGGCATTTGAGGGTGTGAAAAAGGCAGACTATATTCTTTGTAACACAGTGGAAGAGCTCGAACCCCACGCGATTTCCGCCATACGAGAGAAGCAGCCAATATATGCGATTGGCCCTCTTTTTTCCAGTATTGGGCAAAACGGAAGCATCGTAGCCACCAGCCTTAGGTCCAAGTCTGACTGCAGCCAGTGGCTAGACACCAAGCCTCATGGTTCAGTTTTGTATGCCTCTTTTGGAACTCTAGCTCTTCTTAATGAACACGATGTGGAAGAAATAGCTCAGGGGCTTTTGCTGAGTAAAGTGAGTTTTGTTTGGGCGCTACGTCCTGATATCGTGAGCTTTTCTGAATCCTATGTCCTACCCGATGGATTTGAAGATGAGATCAAAGACAGAGGATTGATCATCCCCTGGTGCAATCAGATTGAGGTGATTTCACATCCAGCGGTTGGAGGGTTCCTAACACATTGTGGATGGAACTCGATATTAGAAAGTATTTGGTATGGTGTACCGATACTGTGTTTTCCAATCGTTTCTGATCAGCCGACTAACAGGAAAATAGTGGTTGATGATTGGAAGGTTGGACTCAATTTGTGTGATAAGAAGCCATTGACGAGGTTGGAAGTGAGGGAAAAGATCAACCGTCTGATGAGCGGAAAGTCAGCTGAAGAGTTGAGGGTGGAGATGAAGAAGGTGAGAGATGTAGTTGAGAAAGCTGTGGACAGGGATGGATTATCAGAAAAAAGCGTATGTGAGTTCATTTTCCAAGTCAAATCTCAAATTAGAAAAAGGATTATGACATAATCAAATACAATCGTTTGATATAAAAAATTGTGTCTATAATTACTCCAATATTGTCGCCTTTCCCTCCTTGTATAAAACTTCACAGAAACTGATTTGGATTCAGAATCTGAAATTATCAGAACCGTCCAAAAGGAAGGTTATCCATTAAAATTGCTGATGAACTATTTTTGAATAAATTAATTAAGTAATGGAGACATTTGCTTTTGGTGTTTTCTTTGAAAAGAGTTTTCTTTATGTTTGAATTTTAATTCTTAGCTCCCACTCTCCATTATCTCGTCACCTTTTACTAATGTTATTATTTTTAACTATCTCATCGTCATTTGGACCTCCTTATAATAATTAAAACAAAATCACTATAAATATCAAAAGCGTTATAGTAATAGTATGTAACCGACTCTGGCTCATCATTTAAGTCCAGTAGGTTTTTATGCCTATTAAAAAACCAATTATTTTCAATCGCAAGATAAAATATGTTTTAACTGGAGTATGGTGTGTTAGTTCTATAAAAAACTTTGGGCAAAATACAATTTAGTATCCTCTATTTTTTTGTCTTTTTTAGTTCGGGATCTATAAAAAATTTTTTTATAGATAATATCCTCTATTACTCAAACCGTTAAAACAAAACATTTTCTGTTAAAAACTAATCATGTGAGTTGCACGTGATAAATAATTCATTTTTCTAATACTTTCTTGTTTATCTGAAAAATTGAAAATGGAAAAATGTTTTGAAAATTAAAAAAATCTGAAACTCACCGTTCAATAGAAACAAACCTCTCACACGTGTAAGGATTTAGGGATTTAATAGAAATGAAAATTTCAATTGAACTCAAATGACTGTCTTGGCAAAAGGTTTGCTATCTTGGAGCGAGATCACCATTTCACAAGCATTGACCAAGGCCTTAACCTTGCTCTTCTGTGTTTCAACGAGTTTACTTGCTGTTTCTTCGATGACATTGTTAAACATACCCTGTTCTTGTTTCTTCCCCTGCAAATCTTGATGCTTCAAAACGACTTTTTCTAGAATGGTTTCAGTACGATTGTCATCAACTCCATCTCTCCTCTTAAAGCTTCGCCTTCGAGCATCAAGTTTGACATTTGGGTTCTCCGCTAACACTTTTCCTCTCCTAAATTTTAGACTCCTTGGACCTTTATTTTCAGATTGCATGTCAACTACCTTTCCCCTCCTGAACTTTAATTTTGAAGACTGGCAATCCTTTTCATTACAAACCATCCAAGACTTTTTATCCATCCTTTTCACATCTCCATCCACAGTCTCTACATCTCCTGCATGTTCCATTTCATTGTCTTTAGTGGAAGAGTCAAAATCCGATTCACTAGTATATTTAGACTCCTCTTGATAATCCTCTTCTTCATAGGATGAAAATGATAGAGAGTTCAGAAGGGATGAAGACTTGGGAGATGATGATGGAGGAGGTGGTAGTGATTCGATAGCACAATTTTCATTTCGATCAGATTCTAAAGTTTTGCTTTCAATTTCCATCATGGTGGCATACAAAGTTTGTTCTTGGACTTCATCATTTTTGGTTTGCTTAGGTTCAGTCCTCTTTATCTTGTTCTGACCCTTAAGAGGAGAGATGACTTTTGCAGGTTCTAGTGCTTCCTTGAGTTTGAGCTTGAAACTCTACTGACAGAAGGTTTGGGGACAGAAGCTTTAATGATGAGTTTAGATTTTTGATTTTCAAAACATTTTACCATTTTCAATTTTTTAGAAAAACAAGAAAGTATTAAAAAAATGGATTTATTTGTTACGTGGAACTTACATGACGAGTTTTTAACAGAAATCATTTTGTTTTAACGATTTAGATAATAAAGGGTATTATCTATAAAAATTTTTTTTTACAAACCCCAAACTAAAAAAGGTTAATAGTAGAGGGTACTAAAATGCATTTTGCCCAAAAACTTTTTATAATGCTTAACATACATATATATATTGCTTAATTAAATTATCATAAAATTATTTATCTCTTTTCTGTTTTTATTTTGAAATATAAAATATGAAAAATAATTATTAAAAATTATATTTTTTTGATAATTTTGCATATAATTATTAATATACTAATTATATGAATCTTATAGACTATCCTTATTAATAATTATTATATGATGTTAATTGACTGTATGCAAAATAATTATTCTTTGATGGTTGAGTTTAATACAATACCCATAAGTTGCTACTCTATAATATTACATAAATATTTCATCAATTCATTTAACTTATTTGGAGAGAATATATTATTTGCACATCTTTATAAGATTTAATATATTATTTGCACATCTTTGTAGTATTTATCTACTTTTATAATATTTATAATATAATATTTATTATTTATTTAATATGTATGCTTATATTTTTGTCTATATTATAATTTATATTTATTTTATAATATTTATAAAAATATTATATTTATTAAAATAAAAAAATAATGGATAGATAGACAGTAAAATATCATAATATTTAGTAAATTTTTAATAAAAAAATTTTAAAATATATTAAATTTAATAAAAATTTTCATGAAAATTATTAATTTTTTGATAAAATTATAAAGGAATGATATAGATGCTTGATGAGATTTCGATAAAAATTTTGTGAAAATATTAGAAATTTTGTTAAAAATTTTACTAGCTTTGATTTGGAACCAAAATTTTCTATTCACCTTTCAAGAATATAAAAATTTCAGTCAAATTTCAAGAAAATTTTGATTTTTTAAACCTTAATATATATATATATATATATATATATATATATTATATAAATATGTACAAAGAGTGAGACATGTCACCACCAGATCAAGCATAATACTAGGTGTTGTTTTTTTAACGTGTTTAGTAATTTTTTTGTTTTTGTTTTTGTTTTTCTATACTAAGTTGATAGTGGTTTACTTATTCCATGGTTTGTTAGTATTATTTAGTGGTAGTTAGACATATCAATCAGCTATAAATTCAAGAAAAAAAGGGAAAAAAAAAAAACACATAAACATCAAGTGAAATATAATTTAAAATTGCATTGGTTTTTTTATTTTTTATTTTGTTTTTTCTTCCTTCATATTTATAGTTAGTTTATATATTTAATAAACTCCAATTACCATTAATAAACAATCAAAGTGAGCAAATTACATACAATTTAAAAAAAAAAAAAACGGAACAGTTGACAAAATGACACTTTAATTAAACTATATTTGTTTTGAATTCAAAGTCCCAAGGCTGCATGTAGTATAGTTTTCAAGCATATGGATCCACTGCTACTGCTAGCCGGAGATAACTCACAGTAGCTCCTCAACCAAACAAATATTAGAAGCTCGTCAAAACCAAATTCAATTCCATTTTCAATTTTCGATTTCCAAAAGAACAGAACTCAAAATCAATTCCATATGGTGAACACTCATCCGAAGCCCCATGCTACCTCCAAGGCCACATAAGCCCAGAGCTCGCTTCAAAAGGTTTAACCATCACATTCATCAGCAACGAAGGCACCCACCGCCAGATAATTAAATCTCGACCCCAAGACGACGACAACGACCACCAAGACATCTTTGTCGGAGCACGTAAGTCCGGCCTGGACATTCGCTACAAGACGGTGACAGATGGTTTTCCTCTGTCCTTCAATAGGATGCTTAACCTTGAGCAATTCTGTGGGGGTCTTTTGCATGTCTTCCCAGCCCATGTGGATGCAATTGTAGGAAATATAGTCGGAGATGATACCTCAGTCTCGTGCTTGATTGCAGATACTTTCTATCCATGGCCATCGACCATAGCCAAAAAGTGCAACCTTGTCCATATTTCCTTCGGGACCGAACCAGCTCTGGTCTTTACTCTGTATTATCGTGTGGACCTCCTTGTAAGAAATCGCCATTTTGCTTCTCATGGTATGTAAAAGTTCGTTTTATGTGCTTCATTATGCTTTCCTTTTAGTTTTTTCGTACTTTCCTGTTATATATTAATAGGTAAATCTCTGAGTGGTCCAATTTATTAGATAATCGAGAGGATAACATCGATTACATACCGGGTGTCCAGGCTATTGAGCCATAGGACTTGATGTCTTACCTCCAACAAACAGATGTATCAACGGCGGCGCATCGGCTGATATTCAAGGCATTTGAGGGTGTGAAAAAGGCCGACTATTTTCTTTGTAACACAGTGGAGGAGCTCGAACCCCACGCGATTTCCGGCATACGAGAGAAGCAGCCAATATATGCTATTGGCCCTGTTTTTTTCCAGCATTGGGCAAAGCGGAAGAATATATGGTGTGGGGTACCAATGTTGTGTTTCCCTATCTTGACCGATCAGCCGACTAACAGGAAACTAGTGGTTGATGATTGGAGGGCTGGGCCCAATTTGTGTGATAAGAAGCCATTGACGAGGTTCGAAGTAAGGGAAAAGATCAACCGTTTGATGGGTGGAAAGTCAACTGACGAATTGAGGGAGGAGATGAAGAAGGTGAAGGAGATAATACACAATGCTGTGGACAAGGATGGATTATCAGAAAAGAGGATATGTGAGTTCATTTGCCAAGTGAAGGCCAAAATTAATTGAGGAATATGACTCATCAGAAAAATTATTGGGCATAAGATCATAGTGGTATATTCTTTTGGTCGAGAAGATGCTACTTCCATTGTTTGCTACTCCCTTATTTCATATAATACTTTTCAACAACTTGCAAATTGCAGGGACCAATCTTGTGAATGGTTTATAGTGATACGTGTGGCAAGCCTAATTCACTAACTGCGATTCAGAAACTCTTTGTGCTTGTCTTGTATTCTAAATTTTTGTTTATATAATTGTCGGATTGTGAAATGTCTGCGCAAAAAGAATGGTGTCAAGGATCAACATCTCGCAAAATTTTTATACCATTCGAGCCAAATTAGAAAGCTTTCACTTTCTAAGAAACTACTTTTCTACATGTTTCTTTCTAGAATTTGAACAGTCAAAATTGGTAACAGAATATTCTATTGTTGGTATAATTTATTAACCTAAGCTAAATCAAATTCATATAAAAAGAAAAAACTAAAAATTAAAAAAGAAAAAAGAAGATGAAATAGATATCTTGCTTTCAAAGTGCCACGCCCTTTGTATGTAATTAGCGATTGATTGATTGCAAACAAACTAACAAGACAATTAGTTTAGTTAATTATTCCACAATTACAAATGCTTTGTAAATGTCAAAGTATAAATTAAGAAAGAAAATGGTCGGGTTTAAATGCTGTCGATTTTTTTTTTTTTTGGGTAAAATTAAATGCTGTCGATTTACTTACTATTAAAATCATCCAATTTTTTTAATAAATTGATAAGAAGATTTTAACATCATACTTAGGACAGGAAGCCAAAGGCGTATGGATTGGACAAAATGGATAGGAATTTTTTTTTTAAAAAAAAATTAATAAAATAATCTAGAAGTTCATTAATAGTTTTATTTGATTGAATGACAATGAAATAATTCCATTCAATCCTATTTAATCACGTCCAATAAACGGATTCAAATGGTCCCAACCTCACCCATTTTTATTCCTTTTCATATATGCAATGAAAATTTGTGGGTATACCATAAGTGAAAAACCATATATTCCATACTTTCGTTGTATTAATTCCAAGAACCCTAGGTACGGTAAATCTAATTAGTGAGCTTCACTGGCTTCCACCAACTCGATTCTTTCTCATGAACTAAGATATGTATTTGTTTTAGACAGGTTCTTTTAATTACCTACGTGTGTCTGTGTGTATATATATAAATATATGTTGCATAATCTATATATAATTCTTCTACAATACCGATATGTCAAGATGCATATAAATTTTACATTAATCATAAATGAAGACTATATACAATCCGATTTTATATAAATAATATTTACATTTTTAATAAAATGTGGATATCAATATGGTAGAATTATATATATATATATATACACATATGAAATTTTATTCTAGATAGGACATAGACAATCTTTCAACTCCAAGAGACTGATAGTTCTTTTTTTTTTGCTTGAACTCCAGGAGACTGATAGTTGAATTATATATATATGTGAAATTTTATTCTAGATGGGACACAGACAATCTTTCAGCTCCAAAAGACTGATAGTTGCAGCGGGATAAACAAAAAAGCAACTATTCATAAAATATTTTATATGATCATTTTATCTAAACAAACTTCCTTCTACGAATGAGCCAGATGATTTGTGTTTTAAATCAAAGTCCCGTAAGGTGACTTTATTCTTAACTTTTCAAATTATCATGCCATGGCAATCGTTTAAAATCTAGAACACAGGGCCTCGTGCACGTGGCCACACCCACACCTAGTAAATATGTAAAGAGACAAAGCAGCAGCAATAGTGGCCAGTATAGCTCTAGCTAGCAAGTGATTAACTTGCAGGAGCTCGTCAACCCGAGAAAAACTTGACTTGAGTTTCAAAATCCAAACTGATTCCACATTCAATATTCATTTTCCGTAGTCGAAACTGAACTAAAACTGAAACCCATGGAGTTGGAGACCACTCATCCGAAGCCACATGCTATCATGTTTCCCCTTTGTTTCCAAGGCCACATAATCCCAACCGTGCACCTAGCCTTAAAGCTCGCTTCAAAAGGTTTCACCATCACCTTCATCAACACCGAAAGCACCCACCACCAGATAATCAAATCTCGGCCGCAAGACGACGACAACGACGAACAAGACATCTTTGCCGGAGCACGTAAGTCCGGCCTGGACATTCGCTACAAGACGATGACAGATGGTTTTCCTCTGTCCTTCAATAGGATACTTAACCTTGGGCAATTCTGTGTGGGTCTTTTGCATGTCTTCCCAGTCCATGTGGATGAAATTGTAGGAAATATAGTAGGAGACGATCCCTCAGTCTCGTGCTTGATTGCAGATACTTTCTATCCATGGCCATCAACCATAGCCAAAAAGTACAACCTTGTCCATATTTCCTTCTGGACCGAACCAGTTCTGGTCTTTACTCTGTACTATCATGTGGACCTCCTTGTAATAAATGGCCATTTTGCTTCTCATGGTATGTAAAAGTACGTTTTATGTCCTTAATTATGTTCTCCTTTTAATTTTTTCGTACACTTCTGTTATATATTAATAGGCAATTAAATATCTCTGGGTGATTCAATTTATTAGATAATCGAGAGGATACCATTGATTACATACCCGGTGTCCAGGCTATTGAGCCAAAGGACTTGATATCTTACCTCCAACAAACGGATGTATCAACGGCGACTTATGAGCTGATATTCAAGGCATTTGAGAGTGTGAAAAAGGCAGACTATATTCTTTGTAACACTGTGGAAGAGCTTGAACCCCACGCCATTTCCGGCATACGAGAGAAGCAGCCAATATATGCGATTGGCCCTCTTTTTTCCATTATTGGGCAAAACGGAAGCATCGTAGCCACCAGCCTTAGGTCCCAGTCTGACTGCAAACAATGGCTAGACACCAAGCCTCATGGTTCAGTTTTGTATATCTCTTTTGGAAGTTTAGCTCCACTTAATGAACTGGATGTGGAAGAAATAGCTCAGGGGCTTTTGCTGAGTAAGGTGAGTTTTGTTTGGGTGCTACGTCCTGATAGCGTGAGCTATTCTGAATCCTATGTCCTACCCGTTGGATTTGAAGATGAGATCAAAGACAGAGGATTGATCGTCCCCTGGTGCAATCAGATTGAGGTGATTTCACATCCAGCGGTTGGAGGGTTCCTAACACACTGTGGATGGAACTCGATATTAGAAAGTATTTGGTATGGTGTACCCATGCTGTGTTTTCCAATCTTTACTGATCAGCCGACTAACAGGAAAATAGTGGTTGATGATTGGAAGGTTGGACTCAATTTGTGTGATAAGAAGCCATTGACGAGGTTGGAAGTAGGGGAGAAGATCAATCGGCTGATGAGCGGAAAGTCAGCTGAAGAACTGAGGGAGGAGATGAAAAAGGTGAAGGAGATAGTAGAGAATGCTGCGGACAAGGATGGATTATCAGAAAAGGCAATATGTGAGTTCATTTGCCAAGTAAAGGCCAAAATTGATAAAGGTATGTGACATATCAGAAAAATTATTGGGCATAAGATGGTAGGGCGTATGTTAACTTAGTCGAGAACATGCTAGTTTCATTGTTGGTCATTCTCTCATTCTTTCGTTACAAATAAAAGTTCTCAGAAACTTGAGAATTGCAGGAACTGATTTTGTGTTAGTTTGTATATTGTGATTCGTGTGGCAAACCTATAATTTCACTAACAGTGATTTAGAAACTCTTTGTGCTTGGCTCGCATTCTAAATTTTTGTTCAACTAATTGTTGGATGGTAAAATGTTTGCAGCAAAACTGTTAGAAGATAGAATGTACAACCATTTCCATCTTTCTCAACAACGGTTTCAAGGCTCAACATCTCGCACAGTTTTTATACCATTCAAACCAAATTATAAAGCTTAATTTCACCCTTCAAGAAACTACTTTTCTACATGTTTCTTTTCAGTGTTTTAGGAGTCATTAATTGGTAATAGAACATTCAATTTTTCGTATAACTTATTAACCAAGCTAAACCAAATTATATATATATATATATATATAAAGAATAAAACTATGAAATATGGTTCTTGCTTTCAAGCTTGGTCATCTCAGTCAAAGGAGTGGGCATAACCACGCTCTTTATATGTCATCAGCGATTGATTGATGTATCGCAAAGAAACTAAACGACAATTACTCTCCCAAACACACTAATTTAACCGCTCCACAATCACAAATGCTTTGTAAAGGTCAAAGTCATCTTTGAATTTTCATTTCTACGCTGTCACTCTCTACCTTGTAATAAATTTTATTTTATTTTATTTTTGAAATAAACGACTTGAATATATTCAGAATAAAGAGGAAGCAATGAATAAAATAAACAAATAACAACCTCACTAAAAAAAATGATTAATTGCAGTTTAGTAGCCTTTTAGTTTTAGAATGTTTACAATTAAATCGACCAAGTGCCGTTTATTTTGATATGATTCATTTTGAGCTTTATATAAATTTAATAGTTATAACTTTTAACCCCTAATACAATTGTGAAGTATGGACTGCAACCTTTACAACTAAATTGAATGTTTTATACTTTGCTGATTTATTTTATTTTATTTACTTTGTTGAGTTATGTGGAGCAACATGAAGATAATTCCTTATTGGTCAAAACTAAAATATTTGATAAAAATTGGATTAATGTACATCAAATCACAAATAAAGTTTTTTTTTTTAAGAAAAAAAAACTTTAAAAAAAATCCTAAATTAGAACATGATGAAACTGATGGTGCTATATAAAATGTAATTAACCCTTAGGAAAAGATCAATATCCATATCAAAATCATTAAGGTAGTAATAATTAAAATAAAAATGAAAAATAATCACCAAACGGATATTTCTGTAAATTAAGAAGACAAAGACAATAATCAATTCATTTTGTCTGCTTTTTTTTTTTTTTTTTTTTCCCTTCCAAAAAGTTTCCCAACTAAATAAATCCTCCACTTCTCCTTTTTTCTTTTTTCTTTTTAATGACTTTTCTATCGCTATATATAGATATATATTAGTTTCTTTTTAATTTTTTGGTAAAACTTAATTTCTTTTAAATTGCTCTATAACTGACACATCATTTTAGTCCATATTTCTCTCACATGAGGGTATTATCAATCCAGTAAATTTTTATTCATTTTAATAAAGCAACTTACGTTTAATCCCAAGATGAAGTATGTTTAATTGGCGAATGGTGTGTTTCTTCTAGATAGATGTTGAAACTGAACTGAAGAATTGTTGAACAACAAGCTGTATTAAACTAAGAACGAGAAAAAACTAAAGAAACTTTAGAGAGAAGCTAAGGCAATAATTTAAGAAAAGAATATTTGATCTGTGTTTTTAGTTTACGAATTACAACAACCTGTTTTAGATTTATATTCAACTTATCAGCCTTCTAATCAGATTCTGACTTTGATAATCCTGAAGCAACTCTACTAGGAAAAATTTAACAGCAATTAATCATATGAACAGCCAATAACAACATGGAATGTGGCAAGACCCACAACTGTCAAATTACTCACACATGTGCCAGCTGTTTATTTTCCTTAGCTCTTCTACGAAAAACGTTTTTTCTAGTTAAAAAATAAAAAACTAATTACAAAAGTATTACCAAACAGCCCATACATATGTATTCATAACAATATGTACAGACAGTGACAGTTTACCAGCACCAGGCGCAATGTCAATTCCACTATGTTTATTTTGAAACCAAAGTCCCAAGTCAAGGCCATATAATGTATGGTATGGTTTTCAAGCATGTGGACCAACTGCTAGATGAAGATAACTCAGAGCTACTCAACCAAACAAAAACATAGAATCTCAAAATTCCAGATTGAATTCCATTTTCAATTTCCAAATGGCAAAAACACAAATCAAAATTGAATCCATGGAGAACAGTCATCCGAAGCCCCATGCCATCATGATAGCCCTACATCTCCAAAGCCACGTTATCCCAACAGTTAATCTAGCAATGAAGCTAGCTTCTAAGGGCTTCACCATCACCTTCGTCAACACCCAAGCCATACACCACCAGATAATCAAATCTCGACCTAAAACTTCCCAAGATGATGACGATGAAGACATCTTTGCCGCAGCACGTAAATCCGGCCTAGATATTCGCTACAAAACGGTAAGCGATGGTTTTCCTGTGTCCTACGATAGGTTCGTTGACCATGACCAGTTCCTTGAGGGGTTTTTGCATGTCTTCCCAGCGCATGTAGATGAACTTGTCGGAAATATAGTCGCAGCCGATCCCTCAGTCTCGTGCTTGATCGCAGATACTTTCCACACATGGCCATCAACCATAGCCAACAAGTATAAACTTGTCCATATTTCCTTCTGGACCGAACCAGCTCTGGTTTTTACACTCTACTATCACTTGGACCTCCTTGTAAGAAATGGTCATTTTGCTTCTCATGGTATGTAAAAATTCTTTTTATGCGCTTGATTATGCTTTTCTTTTAATTTTATATGCTATTGTTATATATATTAAAAGGTAATTAAATATCTTTGTCAATATTAGATAATCGAGAGGATACAATAGATTACATACCGGGTGTTGAGGCTATTGAGCCAAAGGACTTGATGTCTTACCTTCAAGAAACAGAGGTGTCAAGTGTGATGCACAGAATCTTGTACAAGGCATTCGAGGACGTGAAAAAGGCAGACTTTATTCTCTGCAACACGGTTGAAGAGCTTGAATCCCACGCCATTTCAGCCATACAAGAGAAGCAGCCAATATATGCAATAGGCCCTGTTTTAGACAATAAGCAAGACAGGGGAATAGTAGCCAAAAGCCTTAGGCCCGAGTTTGACTGCAGACTATGGCTGGACACAAAGCCTCATGGTTCAGTTTTGTATATCTCGTTTGGAAGTTGTGCTCTTATCAGTATATATGATATGGAAGAAATAGCTCAGGGGCTTTTGCTGAGCAAAGTGAGTTTTGTTTGGGTGCTGCGTCCTGATACCGTGAGCTATGCTAAATCCTATGTCCTACCCGTTGGATTTGAAGATGAGATCAAAGGCAGAGGGTTGATCGTGCAGTGGTGCAATCAGATTGAGGTGGTTTCGCATCCAGCCGTGGGAGGGTTCTTAACACACTGTGGATGGAATTCAGTGCTGGAAAGCGTGTGGTGTGGTGTAACAATGCTCTGTTTCCCAATCTTCACTGATCAGGTGACTAACAGGAAATTAGTGGTTGATGATTGGAGGGTTGGACTCAATCTGTGTGATAGGAAACCATTGACCAGGATGGAAGTGAGGGAGAAGATCAACCGTCTGATGAGCGGAAAGTCAGCAGAAGAATTGAGGGTGGAGATGAAGAAGATAAGAGAGATAGTGAAGAATGCCGTGGAGGGGGATGGATTATCAGAAAAAAGAATACATGAGTTCATTTTCCAGGTCAAATCTCAAATTAAGAAAAGGATTATGACATAATCAGATACAATTATTTCGGTGTTTTCTTTGAAAGGATTTTTGTTTATGTTTGACTTTTAATTCTTTGCTCCCACTCTATATTATCTCATCACCTTTTATTATTATTATTATTTTATTTTTATTTTTTATTTAACTATCTCGTCATCATTTGGACTTCCTTGCAATAATTAAAATAAAATCAGTATAAATATCAAAAGCGTTAAAGTAACAGTAAGTATCTAACTGACTGTGGCTCATCATTTTAGTCCATAGTTCTCTCAACTTGAAAGTATTACAAGTCCAGTAGGTTTTTATGCAGATTAAAAAAGCAACTTATTTTCAATCGCTAGTTAAAATATGTTTATAATTGGAGTATGGTGTTTTACTTCTAAAAAAATCTTTTTCTAAAGCTTAACAAATATATATAAAAAATATTGCTTAGTTAAATTATCATAAAATACTATTTGTAGTTTAAAAAAAAAAATAATTCTTGCAAAAGTATTTTCCAGAAAAACACACATATAAAGGTTTAAACAATTTGATATAAATAGATATATCAAAAGTTTAAAATATAAAAATATTTATAAAAATATGAAAGTTTTAATTCATAAAAAATGATTAAATGGATTTTATATTTTTCTTTACCAATAATGCATAGTACATGTTTATAATCATAAATATATTATTATTTATTAAAAATATATATATTAGATTAAAAATATTTATTAATTAAGATATATAAAATAATTATTATAATTATATAATATATCATAAAATGTCATTTCAATACCATATACAAAATCTTAGATTGTTGAAAATTATTAATTTTTTTATTGTCATTTTAAGATGTAAAATATGAAAAATAATTATTAAATATATATTTTTTTGATAATTTTATATGTAATTATTAATACGCCAACCACATGAATATTGTATTAAATATGGCTATATTTATTGATAATCATTAGATGTAATTAATTGTAAGCAAAATTATTATCCTTTAATGATTAAATTTGAAACAGTATTCACCAGTTACTACTTAACGACATTTTATAAATATTTTATTAATTCATTTAATTACATTTGCAGAAAATATATTTTTTATATATCTTTATAATATTTTTTATATGTCTTTATAATATTTATTTACTTTTATACTATTTAACATTTACTTCGTATGCATATTTGTATTTTTATTAAAATTATGATTTTATATTTATTTTATAATATTTATAGAAATATTAAATTTATTATAATAAAAGAAATAATAGATAGTTAGAAGGCTATACATCAATAATATTTATCAGATAAAATAAATTAAATCTAATATAAATTTCCAAAGAAATTAAGGAATTTTGATAAAATTATAAAGGAATTTATGTGAATATTTTGATAGTAATTTCAATAAAAATTTTGTGGGAATATTGAAAGTTTCATTTTCAAATTTCGATTTCCAAAAAAACAGAACTCAAAATCAATCACACACGGAGAACACTCATCCGAAGCCCCATTCTCTCATGATTCCCATCAATCCCCAAGACGACATAAGCACAGCCGTATATCTAGCCATAAAGCTTGCTTCAAAAGGTTTCACCATCACCTTTATCAACACCAAAGGCACCCACCATCAGATAATTAAATCTCAACCCCAAGAAGACGGCAACGACGACCAAAACATCTTTGCCGGAGCACGTAAGTCCGGCCTAGACATTCGCTACAAGACGGTGACTGATGGTTTTCCTCTGTCCTTTAATAGGTTCATTAACCTTGAGCAATTTCTGTGAGGGTTTTATGCATGTCTTCCCAGCTCATATGGATGAACTTGTAGGAAATATAGCTGGAGCCGATCCCTCAGTCTCATGCTTGATTGCAGATACTGTCCACTCATGGCCATCAACCATAGCCAAAAAAGTACAAACTTGTCTATATTTCCTTCCGGACAGAACCAGCTCTCGTCTTTAGTCTCTACTGTCACTTGGACCTCCTTGTAAGAAACGGTCATTTTGCTTCTCATGGTATGTAAGTGCTTTTCTATATGTTCTTCTTTTAATTTTCTTATGTGTAATAGGTAATTAATTATATATCTTTAATCAGTGCGGTTCAATAATAGATAATGGAGAGGACTGCATAGATGACATACCGGGTGTCCAGGCTATTGAGCCGAAGGACTTGATGTATCAACAGTGATGCATCGGATGATATAGAAGGCATTCGAGGATGTGAAAAAGGCAGAATTTATTCTCTGCAACACAGTGGAAGAGCATGAACCCCACGCCATTTCTGCCATACGAGAGAAGCAGCCAATATATGCAATCGGACCCGTTTTAGACAATGAGCAAGATAGGGACATAGTGGCCGCTAGCCTTAGGTCCGAGTCTGAGTGTAGACTCGAAGCCCCATTGTTCAGTTTTGTATCTCTCTTTTGGAAGTTATGTTCTTATCAATAAACTTGACATAGAAGAAATAGCTCAGGAGCTGTTACTGAGCAAAGTGAGTTTCATTTGGGTGCTGCGTCCTGGTACTGTGAGCTATGCTGAATCCTATGTCCTACCCGTTGGATTTGAAGATGAGATCAAAGGCAGAGGGTTGACGGTGCCGTGGTGCAATCAGATTGAGGTGATTTCGCATCCAGAGTTGGGGGTTCTTAACACACTGTGGATGGAACTCAGTGCTTATGGTGTGGTGTACCAAATGCTTTGTTTCCCAATCTTGAGTGATCAGGTGACTAACAGGAAACTAGTGGTTGATGATTGGAACTTCTGAGTGATCGGAAGCCAATGACTAGGATGGAAGTGAGAGAGAAGATCAACCATCTGATGAGTGGAAATTCAGTTGAAGAATTGAGGGAGGAGATGAAGAAGGTGAGGGAGATAGTAGAGCATGCTGTGGACGCGGATGGATTATCAGAAACAACAATGTGTGAGCTGATTTTCCAATTAAACGCCCAAATTATTACGACTTAATTAGAGAAAATTATTGGATATAAATTTTGTTTATAAGTACTCCATTGTGGCCTTATTTTCTTAAATAAAACTTTTCAGAAACTTGCAATTTGAAGAAATGGATGTTAGATTGGACTACTTGGTGGCATCACATAGGATTTCATTCCGTTTATTTGTATAGTAAGATTGATGTTTGCCTATAGTAAGTCTTCTACTTATAATAAAAAACATACCTTTTCAAGTTGGGTTTGTTTGTTTGTTTGTTTTTTCTTTTTCCTTTTTTTTTTTTTTTTTTTTTTGACGAACAAAATGTTACAATTCTATATCCTACAAAATAACCAATTAATCAAATATAAATATGTAATTTCATAAATTTTTTCAACAGTAAAAAACTTCAATTCGTTAATTTATTATAAGGCATAAAATTCTTAAGCTGTCACCAATTAGTAAAACAATCGGAATCTTTTTACCGAAGGACAACTATCGTATTAAATTTCTATATTTCTTCATTTTGTCCTACATTTTGTACTATATAATAAAGCATAAACCCAGTAATTCATAATTATTTTGGACTTTGACTCAACATATCCAAATGTAATAATTTTGAGTAACAATCTACACTTGATGTTTTGTTACTGTGAAATTCCCATCTTGTAACTTTTTTAATATGACATAATATATTGTTCATAAATTATTGTTAATATTAACTATTTCCTGTTCCCTTAGGATTTAATTAACATTCAAATATTTAAAACTTTGCTCTTTGCCAGCAAAATGACTGTACGTATTGGTTAATCGATATGGAAACTGACACTGTTTAGATTTGTTTAAGGATTTTTCTTAAAGAAAAATAATAAAAAAAGATTTGTTTAAGGAGACTTTTATAATATATCTTTCTGTTGATTTTTTTTTTTAACTTTTATTCAGTAATTAGATTTGTTTAAATAGTTTTTCCATGGATCATACTCTAGACAGTGGTTATATAATCAAATAAAAGTTCCCCATAACAGCAATGTATTTATTTTGGCTTATTATTTTGTTTTTGAATCATAAGCAAGAACAAAACTACATTTATAATTCATCACATGAGGCTACAATTGACGTGTTACATTTTGATTGGAGAAGCAGACTTAGCAATGCTGATTCAACTTCTAACTCCTAACTACTGAATAATAAATTCCATAATAAAAATTCACCCAAAAAAAAAATCCATAATAAAAATGCTACAATGTTATTTACTGATGCAGTTTTTTCGTTCAATAAAGAATTAAATTGCTACAATTGAATTCATGAGCCTGAAATTTTTTATCTAATTGATCGAACATGTAACTCACTTTCTTTTTTTGATAGAACATGTAAATTCATTTTCTTGAAAATTGAAAAAAACAAAACTTGTTTGGCCGGGCTTGTAATTATCTCTTTCATGTTTTATCAATTTTGTAACAAACTGTAAATTCTGTAAACCTTTTAATACTTAAACTAACTATAAATTCACAGTTAAATAAATCCAAATCAAAAGATTTACACAGCGGTAGTTTTCCAATCCAAAATTTGTTTTTGATTCAAGTATTTATAGAGAAGTAAAACAGTTAACTTGCAATATTTTAAATTTTATTTAATTAAATTTTAACATTAACGGCTTGACAGATGTAATTCTTTCTTGAAAAGTAAAAGTAACCAAAAATCTTGAGCAGCAAATGGAAGAAGTAGCTCAAGAACAAAGTCCCAACAGTTAAACCCTCCCTTTGGGCTGCACACCGAACTAGGAAAAAGAAAAAGAAAAATGAAAATGAAAAGCAAATCAGCAAAATAGAAGCGATAGATGGATGTACAAGAAACTAACATTAATGATCAAAAGGTTTCTGATGTGGTATTGTGTCCCGTTCTATTGAGGTTACACAGCTCACACCAGCTCTGAATTCTAATTTACAGAGAAGTATCGAAACAATAAAGTTGAATTGTAGAAGTTTTTCCATGTCTATGTTTTTACAGCTGGAGAGACTTCCAAACAGAGCAATTGAGCACGCAAAGCCATAATATACAGAGCTAGCAGCGCCACCATTAGCACGCAAATCAAATCTCATGTCACAGCTGAAATGGAAGATGACTATGCTTTGCTAGATTCCAAAATCAAAGCCCGTTTGAGTAAGATTATGATCTCTGATATCAAGTGTGCCAATTCTCAAACCCCACTGCCAATTTTAAAATCTGAAAACGAGGCAGTTTCTCGAGCTTCAACTGTTGACGCTGGCTCTTTCTTGTCAAACCCAAAAAAGGAGCAATTTTGAAATGCATCCAAACTGCTGGCTATGAGACGGTTCAAACCACTAAGACTATCACTCAGAATTATATCTTCACTGTGGTACTTCGATGATGGTATATCCAAATCCAGTGGTCCTAAAGAATCAGGCTGCAATTCAGGGAACATAAAAAATCAGATCAAGATGTTAAAAAATCAACAACTTATAATTCTAAAGTCATGAATATTTAACTCTTTTGACAGGGACACTGGAAAAAAGTAGACATAAGCACTTTTTCCTTTTGCTTCAACCAAAAAGTCTTGTCCGTAGTTCCAAGGCAGCTTTCAACAGAGGTGAACCCATAAAACCAAAGGAGAGTTTAGAATCATGCAGCCGCAAAACAATAAAATAAAATTCTCAGAGGAAAAATACCCAATATATGTCAGCAAGCACGCTGAAATCTTTTACTGCATTGTCTAGAAGATTTGGATCAGACTGACACTCATCCATAGGATCTACTTGTGCAGGATCATTCGGTAGCCTCTCCACTTCAGGTAACTCCTGCAGGAAAGAATGAACATGTTACATGTAGCTCAAATTTGCAAGCAATTTTACCCAGGAGATAATTACTAGAATAAAAAAATTTGAATTGATACCTCATCCAAGTGCCCAGTGTCCACCATGTTTGTCCCAGCCATCTGTTTGCAAGCCCTTGGTGAAGAAACACCAGATATATGTTGAGCGTCCTGAGGAAGAACATGGTTCTTCTGAAATGAGAAGGCATCGCATGTTTCTTCAGCATCCAATATGGAAGATGCATTAGATGCCAAATTAGGTTGACATCCCATCTTGTTTTGCTGTCTAGAAATATGAGCAGCTATAGCAGCATCAAATGAGTCACAGCTGAACGGAATCTGTTGAAGGCATTGTGAGATCCCAGCATCAGGTGGATCAGTGCAGGTCGCATCCATATGCTGAGACACTCCTGAAAGCAGATCTCCAACACTTATGTTGGTAAGGCTATCAGCCCACTCGCCAGCTGATAATGGAGTTCTGTTGCTTCTTGGATCATCCTAAAGTTTTCAGGGAATTACAAATTCAGGAAAAAAAAAAAATTAAAAGAAAAAACAAAGAAACAAAAAAAGAAAAGGAATTGTACATGTGATAAATAGATCAGAGTCATATCAAACACAGTTGATTTCACATGAAGCATTGTTTACTGAACTTGGGTATCATTTCCAGGCCGTCAGTGGGCTCAAGTTGGAAATAATACCTCTGGGCTTACATAATTTAATTTAAGGGAAGAAGAGGAAGGATAAGTACCACATCTCTCAACTGTCTCAGTGTAGTTCCATCACCAGCCCCCTTTCTGTTCCATGATTTTTTTGCTTCAGATGACTCGACAAGGCTATTGCTTGGACCTACAGTATCGTACCTTTTCCTCTCATTTGGGACATCTGTTGAAGTCACCGCAATAGCTTGGCTTTTGTTCACTGAGGTTGGATAATTTTCATTGAGTTCCACAGCCTGATAATCGGTAGATGGGACAGAGACAGGTGCTAAATCCTTGCTTTGATCATTGCTCTTCTCCACATTCAGATTATGCTCCTCTGGAACATAGCAAGATGCCATAGGTGCTTGTGCTTGTAACATGACAGACCCAAGTTCAGTAGTTGGGATCCAACCATACCTTCAAGGACATTTAATAAGTCAATTAAGATGTGTCAAATATGTAAGCTTCTATCTAAGTTGAAAAGAAACTAAGAAGGAACCTTAAACGAAAAATGGCAGGACTTCCAATTGTTGCATACACATCTGCTGCACTGACAATCGAGTCCTGTGTCCATCTTTGATGACCCAGTAGGTTCTCCCTCTGGATGCTGTAAGGGAAAAGCATTAACTCTCCAGATGCTACCACTGAACTGCCCCATTTACGATTTAGATGTTCTAAAACTGAAGATATCTTTTTCCGACTACTAAGAGTTAGCTCTAAATGTGGATTATGCTTATCCTGTGAATAGATGAAAACCACATTGTTACTTGTATTAGTATGAATGTTATTCAGCTAAAAACCTTCATTCAGCATTAATTATCATAAATACAATTCTTTCAGTGCCTACCAACTCCAATGCTCTCCTTGTAATATCATCAATTGGGAATAACTGGAGCTTAAGTTTAACTGAAGTGTGTGTGTTGCTCTCAACAAAAATGTTTTGCGGAAAACTAGGCAAAGAGGACAGAACTTCTCCAACAGGATCACTACTCTTTTGACCTGGAAATTAGAGTAGAAAGAACCACATCATGAAGAAATTTCTTTCCACTACCTTGGATTATATATTTTTTCAAGAACATATGACAGATAGGAACAACTAAGCTACAGCATGTTTCACCTGCTGTGCGTTGCTCTTGCTCAACCTCTTTACCAGTTGTTGCCCGCTCCAAGTGCTCAGCAGCATCCGCAACTAAAGAAACCCCTGCAATTGCAGCCTTTTCCCATTTTTTATATGCAGCTGATGAAACAACACCTAATCCGGAAACAACCAGTTTAATACAAAATTCCCTCATGGTGGTTGTGAGCATTTACAACTTTTAAATTTATTATTTTACAGATCAGGCAATGTTACATAAATTCAATTATTTCTGGTAAAAGCAAGTGATGATATGAGATCTTCAAACTTGTCTCAAAAATGCACATGTTAGTTTGGCAAAATCAATCTTATCTATAAATCTATAATCATCCAGAACTTCAAGAATATAATATGTAAATCCAATCAATGGTTTACTCTTTATTGTATAATAACAATCAACTCAATTGGTTGCATGAAAGAGATACTAAAATCAGGCATGGTTAGAATCAGATGCCCAATCTTATATTAGTTCATGAAAAAAACTTAAAACGAAAAAGGAGATTAAAGATTTAGAAACCAGACATACAAATCACCTTCTACTGAACCTTTTTTCTCTAAAAGTAAAAGGGAAAACAAATTAACAATTGGAGATAAAAGCGAAAAGAATCACCTGGTTTTCGACGTTGTCTTGCTGGTTTCATGGTTGTCGAGTCTCCTTTATTGCTACGGTTAATGCCCGTATTTAAATTTCGCTTTAATGATGCTTTTCCAGGTCCTACTTTCTGAATGTTTTGACTGTCAACAAGAACCAGTTTAAATGTACGATTATCATGTCCTGATGCTCTACTCTGATTTGAGAATGTGCTTGGTGCAGGAGGGCAGTTTTCTCCCTGAGAAGGCCGCTTCCTGACATTCTTCTTCCTGTCTTTCAGAAGTTGGTGCTCCTTCATGAGAAAAATGAGTCAGTAAGAGTCCAACACAAGCAGAAGATATCCATCTTCCATATATAGAAAAGCATTCAAGGATAGGAAATATATTATGCTAACTAACCAAAGCTTCTACAAATATCTTAAACCTTCGAGGCTTCAAGTGAAGCTTTGACGCTTTGCAGCTATACTTTTCCAGTAAAGACCACCTGTTACAGAGTTAAACAAGTTATCAATTATGGTTCTCAGCTCATTCTAGATGAGACTTTTAAGAAGAGAAATAGTAATTTTTCAGAAACCAACATAGAATACCAAATTATTAGCATTACTACAGGGCAGTAAAATATAGTTGTAAATCATAATAATCTTGAGCCATATAAGCTACAAGATCCACCCAATATTGGCCATATCCTTCAATAACAAATGCTAAAAACCAAGAGACCTATATCATGCTCCTAATATACAGAGGGTTTCAAAAACTAGTTCATGGGAAACAACTGACTAAATGACAATATTACCATCGTAGCATGGCAGCATTAGTGTCTTTAGAGTTCTTGGCATCCAAGCACAGTCCTGGACCCAGAAGTTTGTTCATGCGCCGCACAAGACGATAGTAATAGTGTCTGACCTGAAAATCAATAAAAACCATGGACAAACCAAAAGAAAGAAAACAGAAATTAAGGTCAAAATATTTTCAGGAAGACATTAGAAAGATCTATCAATCACTATATCAAAATAAATACCTGATCCTTGTTTTTACTTTGCACGCGGCAAGTGATCTTCTCAAAATTCTGCAGTCAACAATATGTCCTTAGGACAACAATAAGCTACAATAACCTAATTTGGAATATAAACATTGATGATAACATACCTTGCCAACCTGTCGTAAAGCAGTGAAGAAACTTTCCTCCTCTTGACGGGTCCAAGCAGCCCATTGCCTTGTTGGCTTTTTTGCTGCATTAGGAATTTGAACAACAACTAAGGTGGAGATTTGTACTTATGAAAAGCAAGGGTGTATAATCATTTAAAAAAAACCATGATATGTAATCAATATTGAACCAGTCAGAAAATAACATACCAGGCTGCTGTGGCACAACATGAATAGGGTTTGACGAAGCTACACCATGTTCTCCTTCCTGAACTGCAATATTCTCCAGATGGGGGTGTGCCTCGGTGTCCAAGATGACCCGTGATTCCATCAGCATATTAAATGCATCACAAGAACACTATGTCCTCTAACCTTACAGAGTTTCAAGTGATGCAGTGTTTGACCTTTGAGTTGACACAATGTCTATCTAGTTGGTAAAATAGAGGGAGAGCAGCTTAGCATCCAAAGGGTAATCGAGAAACAACTAATACCAACATAAGTTCAATTAGAAGAAGACCACAAACTAATCTAAATAATACTGGAGAACTCATATTTCGTGTAGTTATCCACTCTAGCGCATGAAATTTCAATATTACGAGAGAACTGATCATGAAGTGGAGGTGAGAAACCTTCAGAATATCTATATCATATAATTGAATCCATTTACAACAATTCAAGTAAGCAAGGAGAAGCAAATAACTTCCATCCAGATCTACTTGAAACCCTACATTGACTTGATAAGAAAAATTCAATTCAGCAAAGTAAAGCAAGTAATTTAAATTAATAATTCTTTTTTAGGGTACCTGATGAAATGCAGGAAAATAATAGGGCATAATATAGCATTGACTCTTTCATGACTAGTCGAATTGGATCCAAATAACAAGATACAACGAATTGGGCTAAGTTAATTTGGGAAAATTTTCAAATTTTCTTTAAGCAACCAGCAGGAAAATGTTTAAAATTTTCGTTTTCTTCTATTTTCCCAGCAATCAGAAACGGCTAGGGTTTTGAACAGAACAACTAACCGAATACGAGCTATGAATCACATATCAAATAACTGAATCTGAAAACAAAAAAAAATAAAAAGAAAAAAAGAAAATTTGAATCTTTACAATACCTGAGAGAGATTTGGGGGGTGATCGAGCAGACCCAGGAATCGTATTCGATTAGCTTCAAGTATTCGGAACAAAGTGATCGAGACCGGCAAGAATCTTCCGACAGAGATGTACAGTTGGAGAGAGAAGGGAAAAGAGGAAACGAATTTTACTTTGGAAAAAAGGAAAAATTAAAAAAATAAAAAGAAATACGTCATTAGTTAATTCCTGAAGGATTTAAAATGAAAATAAAATATGGGAAATATATATTTTTTTTTTATGGTATAAAATTGGGATTATTATTGCAAATTGGGTTTGAGTACTATTTGAATTCACATAATTCTTTTTTTATGGTAGCAATGAAAGAATGTCACTACCCCTAAATAAATAAATAAATAAAACTGAAGGGCAAAACTAAATAGGATCTCCTAATTAATCTGATTTTCTCTTATTTTTGTCGTTAATTATTTAATTTTTCTATTGCTTAGACCTGTTTGTGATTTCCTTTTCAACCTACTTGAAGCAGAATCTTCTTTGATGTTTCATGTTGTAGAAATTATGTGAGTATTGGTAGTCAAAGTTCATATAAACTATGAGTTTGCATAAAAGTCTCAAACATATAAACTATGATTTTGCACAAAAGTTTCATACGTATTAACTAAACTTCATTAAAATATTATGAAAGCCAGCAATGTCAATCAGCAAGAAGAGCATGGCCAATTACAAAATGGGGTTGACAACCTTATGGACCATAAATGATTTCAAATATACAACTATCAAAATACCCAAAAAAAATAAAATTATCATAATGCATTGAATTTTATTCTCTAAATATCATGGTTTTCTTTTCTTTTTTTTTTTTTTGGGGTCAATTATGTAATTATTTTTCTCACTGATATCTGTATTGGTATTTTATTATAAGCATTCATTTCTCTGTCATTATTACGGGTGCTCTATTTATTTAAACTTTGTCAAAAAGTGGTCGAAATGATGAGTTACTTTCAACAATGGTAAAATAAAAAAATAAAAAAATAAAATAAAAAGAACGAGTTCAAATCAGTATTCTTTCCCTCGTTTAGTAAATCATACAGAGTTCAACATAAAAGAGACAACGGCATTTTTAGATCCCACTCATTTTTTTTTATTTAGATCCAAAAATAAAAAAGAAAAACATATATATATATATATATAGATATAGATATATAGATAAAATCATCCTTTCTCCTGAGCCACATTTTCTTTGGGGGGTGAAAACAAAACACACAAAAAAAAAAAAAAAAAAGTGTCTCAATTATAAAATTAATGAATTTGGCAGATATTGAAGGAAGGGTGTAGAAAGCTCCAGTTTTGGACAATTAATTAAGGCAGTGTTGACAACAATTTTTCCAAACTTGTTACGGTACTACAAGGTGCACTTTGCTTAGCGTGAACTTTTCATTTTCCTCGAGAAAAGAAAATCTATAGAAAATACATTGATTCCAAAATTCTTAATCAAGTTACAGGAAACTAAAAAGTAAATAAAATTGATGTTTAATGGGAAAGATTGAAGCTTGCCAACTCTCTCTGTATAAACATTGCCTAGATTGAAATATCCCTGCAATTAAGCATTGCCTTTTTATCATATCATATTCATTTCCATTACCTTTTTCAAATGGATTCCAGACACAGCACTAATCTCTTCCCACCAATCTGTTAATGGCTCTCCACCAACATTAAAAAAATAAAATAAAATAATCCATGTCCATTCTTTAGGTGGAGCCCAGGCTAGTAGAAATCAAAACTGAAGCTTTCCCATTAAAAAAGTGATTAGATCACAAAATTGCAGAGCATCTCATGGGTAGATTATGATCGGATGAAAACATGGCTTAGCCAAATGGGAACAGACTCTCTTCCCAAACGACCTCTTCCAAGTAAGAAGATTATCAGCCACTCCAATCAGTAGTTGCAGATTTGGAAAGCATTAATCTGTACATTGGTGCTTCTCGATCTATAACATGTTGCTCCCAATCTGACATTACTCCAAATGGGTTCTCCTTAAGCCATCCTTGATCAGTTTCATCACCGCTTTCTTCATGCACAAGCAGTTTTCCCTTTCCATATTTCAAGAACTCTTCTCTCATTCTCACTGACACTGATTCTATGTCTGACTGCAGAAAGACCTGGAAATGTGAGCAAATGACCCAACTGAGACCCATCTGCTACTGGCTAAAACTAATCTCACATTAGCAATGTTCAGAAGTGTCATATAATTTGAGGGAAAAACAATGATTTCTTTTAATTTGTAAAAATAGCCCACCTGCCTAAACATTCTAGGTGTTTGCTGTCAAACTATATATTGAAATTATACTGTTCCCTTACTTGCGGCGGATAGAAATGCAGTGAAAGGGGTGATCAAACGGAGGTGCACTCTAGTCACATGAATAAAAGGAATTTACAGAAGTTGGTACCCTATGCAGTATTACCTTTCCGTTAGGCACAAGGAGTTCTGCCACTGCTTCTATTAACGACCTTTGCAGCATTCTCCATCTATGTTCTGGTTTGTTGAAATCGGGATTTGGACACTACATGTGAAATGGCAATATTTAAATAAAATAAGAAGCCACTATTAGCCACTATTACGGTTAATAAAACATTTAGAATCGCAGCATCTACCTGTATGGACACAAGAACTAACTTTCCAGGGTAGCTGGAAACTATAGAACGGAATGTCGATGTAGCATTTGTTGCAATGAAGTGCCTGAAAATAGCTTTGATGATGAGCAATGGCTAGAAGAAAGTATAAAGAAATCCTTCTGGCTTTGTGAAATTGAAAATCAATACAGTTACAACAAGAAAGTATTTCTCGTGACTTCTCATTTAGTATTACTCCTGATCATACTAAACATCTTCGGTAACCAGTGTTATTTTCTTTATAAGAAAAGGAGGAAAACACCCTTTATGTCATAGAATTATAAAAGTTTAATGGTTGAACTTACTGTTCTTAACACATGACTTTATCAATAATAACAGCTAAGTTTTCCAGCCTTTAAACCAAAATGGAAACACTCAATTATCACACATCAAAACTCAAGTACAAAGAAATGCTGGATGGATCCATTCAAGCATTCAGGTTCATCAAGAAAATGTTAAAACATGAATAAAACTCATCATACTTTCATTACTATATTTGGCAGTAAATGTTACAAACCTTACCCATTTCTTATACCGAGTTGTTGGACAGAATCTAGACAGCGCTTTACAAGCTGGGGAAAAAAAATAAATAAATAAAAACATAAAAAAAGAAGAAGTTAAAAAAGTTAAAAAGTCTTAATTTAATGAAAGTTATAGCAAAGGGGGTGCATATGCCAATGAAGAAAACCTTTTCATTAATCTCCAGACCAAGAAAATTCCAATCCTTCCTTCTTTTAGCCATTCCTATAAGAAAGAGTCCATTCCCTGCCATTCATTATCCAAAAGTGAGGAGAAACAGACAGCAATTGCAATTATTAACAATTGAAAAAATATGTCTGTGGCTAAACCATCGTAATTGAAAATCCATGTCCTTGGTTTGTGCACCTGATTATAAAATTTGACATTCACTTCTAGATTTGCTAAATGCAAGAAGAATGTCATTTCTTGGTTCTTTCATTTTAGCTTCAATATACATCTAGAACAAATATTAAGGAAATTTTAAAACATAGTAATGGAAAATGAGAAGAAATGCCATACCACATCCAATATCAACAGCCAAAGGTTGAACTGGATCAGAATAGGCAGCTTTCCAACTAGTATCATAAGGATATGCCTGCACCAAGAAACTATTTTAAGCAGTTTTGAACAATTTATTCCCATTAATATTCTACCAGGATGTTGAATTTGTCTGCAGCATGACTTAACAGCCAGTCTTGTAGGCTTATTCTTACAGCAGTGAAATTTTGTGAAAGTACATAAATCATACCCTATCTAAGGCCATGACTCCTGGAAGTTTTCTTCTTTTGAAATACTCCCACACAACTGAAGCATTGAAAACCATATTAAAAACAGAGTTTGAACTAGATTCCTTCATCATTGCTTCACATGCCATATTCCCAATGACAGTTATGTCACAGTTGCTCCGACTTAGTTGATCAAGCATTTGAGCCAGTTTAGATGCTCCACTGGTGCAGCCAGCCTTGTGGAATTTCACTGGACCAATCCATATAATTTTCTGAAACGCATATTAGGCATCAGGCAAGACTGACTATGAAAAAAGAAGCAATAAAAATCAAGTTGCAAAGATATTTGAAACAAATCAGTAAATAAATTCTTATACTGCAAAAGTGTCATGAAATAAATTACAAATGACTTCAAGATGAATTATTCAATCATAATCTAAAAATAAGTGGGCAAATACATCAGTGTACCAACACTACACAAAATTTTAAACCTAGTATCTTTATGACTCCTAAAACTCTCAATTTCTAAATGAAATAGTGAATGGTATTTGGAAAGCTACACAATCATTATGTTACCTTATAACATGTTTTCTTTCGGATTTACCTTGCATTTTGTAAGCAAGGAGTTGATTTCACCCAAAGATACGGGTCCAATATCAACAGGCACCCACCCTAAAATAAGAAAAATATAAGATGAAAAATCCAAATATCAGACTTTTATCATCTTGAAGTTATGCGTAGAACTACACCTCAAAACATAAAAAAAACATAAGACTTGATGTTTAAGGGGAATGTATATATATATATATATATATGAAACAACTTGCACACAAGCATCAAAGTTGTTTTCAAATGTTACCACTTACAACCAAATAGTAATATAATATTAGCGAAAGATAACAAGACAATTTTAAAAATAAGCTAAAATGATCAATGTAACAGTCCAAAATTAAACAAGTTTCTGAAATGCCAAGAGCAGACAGAGGCATACTTCAGATAATTATAGGACATAAGCGAGAAAACATATTGGTAAGAAATCAAAGTACATCACATTCAGGATCTAACAAGTGCAATCTCACCATCCAAAATACCATGAGCAGGGAAAATCTCAAATTGCCTTGGAAAACGATCATTCTTGCACCAAAAGTCCTTCGGATATAGAATTTGTACATTTCGACCTTGTGCAAACTGGACTATATTTAAAGCTTCCTTAAGTGCCCCATGTTCAACCAAATTCAAAGGAACAGATAGCCCTAAAGCCTTCATTATTTGAAAAGACATCATTCCAACAAACACTAATCCATCACATCTGGAAGCCAAAAAATGCAAGGCAGTTGCTTTATCAAGGAGTTTACCTCCTCCAATCTGCATTTTGAAACACATTACAATTAGAAAGTGAAAGATTACAACTTAGCTCAAGTAGTGCCAGCTGGCAAGCCTCAATGGAAGTATAAAAAGCTCTGTATAATTAAGGAAATAGCTTTAATAGCATGGTAGCAGTAAAGACATACAATTGCCACATAAGGTTTGTTTTCATTTTTTGTGGCCTTTTTGAGTTGACATAGGCTATGCTCGAAATGAAATCCAGCTAAACTAGCATAGCAGAAGCGAGTAACACCAACAGTGGATGCAAGAATTTTATGAGACTGGGAAAAGGAGTCATTAACAAAGATATCAACTCCAGATGCCAATGATTCAGAAAATTTTGCACAATTAGCAACTTCCTCTTTGAACTCTGAAAGATTATCAAGAAGAAAAATATCTGCTTTCTCCATGCTTTCCATATTTGAAAGCATTTCAGAGGAAATGCATCGTACAGGAACAACTTTATGGTGAAGAACAGATGACAAGAAATCTGCAAGACCGAGAATATAAGCATCATAAAATCAGGCAGACAAAGAACAATAAACTATAATAGACGCTATCTAAACTGAAACCGGAATAGTTCAAAAGGAATGCTTTTTGATACAATACCTGCGACAGGCTCTGCAGCAAAGAGTTTCAAATTATTTTTTACAGACCATTCACTCACTAGAATTACTTTAGCTCCAGCTTCTAGTAAGTACTTAATGGTGAAGAAAGCATTGGAGGCTAACTGAACATTTTGATCAGCACCTTTGGAAAGCAAAATGGTAGAATCAAACCTGACCAAGACAACTTTTGCATGGAGCTCCTCCTTGGGAAATTTTCTAAGAGCTTGTACGTCTGGAAAGACATCAGAGTCCTAAGGCCAATACCCAGTTCTCAGATTAATACTAATTCCAACCTACGAACAAGCATTGTGGTATTAGTACCTTATGTTTAAGTGAGCTCTCAACGTGATTGACTGCCTCCCAATTGCCTGCAAAGAATTAACTTTTGAAACTTAAAATATATTCATAAAAGTAGAAACATTTTTGCAAGACTATTATTTGGTTTAAATAAGAACCTCGCAAGGATGACTTTATATTGTGTCGTTTCAGAAGATAGGCACACTCTCCAATTAACCAACACGGTTTGTTGAGCTGAAACTTGGGCCAACAGTCGTTTCTACTAAATTTGCTAAAACACAGAGTTTCTTGGAGTGGCTTCAGAAGCAGACCCATTTCTTTTTTCCTCTTTCGCTTGCTTGAATTTGCTGAAAGAGAAGTGTATATCAGTGTCAGCCAGTGAATATTGAAGCAACTATAAGGAAACAGGAAAGAAAGGCTAACTTGGAGCTCAGAATCTCAAGTAGAAGCTCCGAAGGCTTGGCTTCCCAATCGGTCGTTCATCTTCTTCCACTGAATGTGTGCTTCAATTGGCAGAGATTACAAAACTGCACTCTTCCTTAAAAGGTCTCAAGATTTGTTTATTCTTTTTTTTTTTTTTTTTTTGGGCGAAAAAATAAATAAATAAACATGATAAACAACAAGCAATAAATAATAACTAATTTCTGTCAAAAAAAGGGGTAAAAAAATAATAATAATAATTACTATAATTAAGAACTTAATAAAAAAAGGTTTATATTATTCTTTGAATTTGCTTTGCTCACGACGTCGTTTTCTCTCCTCGTCTAAATCACCAAAATGAAAGCTCGTAGTGTTATACCACGCACTTTGGTTCTTGGAGGTTTACATACTCGAGGCGAGACGATCTAGGCAGACAAAGTCGTGCCCTTCACCCTCAACCGCCGTGGAAACCCATTCCGGAGTTGTTTCCGGCCGGAGATCGGTAAGCTTCAAGAGGATTTCCGTTAAAATGGGTCTGGGCTTTGCGGTTGGCGTTTTTGGAGTTCTAATCCTCGCTCATGCCGCTTATTCAACCATCCAATGTAAGTCCTGAATACATGCATATACATATACATCCAATGCAATTATATGTATGTATTTGGATCAACGAATTAGAAATTTGAAGTCTTTATGTTGAATTCAATTTTTCCATTCTCTCATCTATGTTGGGTTTGCTTTTAACGAGGTCGGTTTGATTGGTTTTCTTTATTTGTTTTATTTTTACCCTGGTTGTAGATAGAGGGTTGTTAAAGATTATGGAGGAAGAGTTTTCAGGACCTCCCATGAATGTAAGCATTAGAGCTTTTTGGTTGATGGGTCTGATTTCATTTATAAAGCTTTTGGTGCTTATGGTTTAGGTTTTTTTTTTTTTTTTTTTTTGTGTGTAAAATACAGGTGGTAATTGAACTGCTTTTAGGATTCGCGGTCTGTATGTGGGCGGCGCTTACCGTTCCCGGCAATTTCCTCTCAATACACCCTTATGCTGACGAGAATAGGTATGGGTTTTGTCTCCTCAACTTGGATTATAGTTGTGTTGAATGAAATTCAGTGTCTGTAATAAGAAGTTAAAAGTTTGTTTTGGTCAAAAGATTCAATTGCAGCTTGGGTGCATTGACGTTAGAGCAGTTTAATTCATACTGTGGGATGTGTTACTCCCAAAAACCGAAGTTTTGGTAGTTTAACCTTGTGCTCTGTGAAAATCTGGCTCGAATTAGAAATAGACGGACAGTTCTTTTTTTTTTTTTTTTTTTTTTTTTTTGGGTGCTGTTTCTAATAGTAGTGAGGTTTGGATATCTGCTTTGTTTTTTGCATACTCGACAGAGATATTTAGAATATAATGAAACCTTAGTTCCATGTATGAATACTCAAAACGCCTGCTTTTCTGCATGTGTGGTTGAGTTTTGCAAAAGATAAATGGTAGTAGAAGGGGTTCTAGCTTCTATTATACTAGTATTAGAGTTGCTAATTGGACTATTGCATGCTGGTTTTAACTTGTTTTGACCTCCCCATGACCATTTATTTAGTAATAGTCATTGGTCATGGCATAACTTCCCTTGTGTTTCTGTTATAACAGGTTTTATTTTGGTCCCTATAACTGGAAGCTAATCAAATATATAGTATCATCTCCAATCAATTTAATTCATTGTAAATGACATTCTCTTTACAATTTTAAATGATAATATCTTCTTCAATCTTATAATTTGCATTTTGTAATCAAATTCTGTCTTATCAAATGAATTGCTAAGACCACCTATATTACGTGTTAACATTTAATTTTACAACCTGTTGGTTGCTCCTTGCTTGTATTAGTTTTTGGTTTTATTTTTATTACTAAGGTCATTCATTGATTTACCCCTCGTCTTCCCTCATTAAATTTGGGCAACGGCTCATAGTAATTGTAAGATACAATATTTTAGTGGTATGATCATGACACAATTGCCTGTTCAAAAAATAATGGAAGTTTGATTTTTTTGGTTTTAGTAAAGAGGCATCTTTGTTTTGTTGCAAGAGTGAAACATGGAATACATTTATACCAATATTTAAATGGGTATCAATAATTCTTTGATATACTTGGCGTGCAAGTATAGGCTGCTACACACAGTTCTTTTAAAGGATGAACAAGTAATGAATACACCAGATATTGCATTTTGTATTTTATTCTTGTATATGATTATACTCATGTAAATATATCAGATGAATAAGACATTGATATCCAAATCTGTGAGTTGTGGAATGCAGGATAGTTTCTCTACCAGCCAACCTAGATTTTATGATTTTCAACCATCGTGGCAAAGCATTTCCCCTTGATTTGGATTTGAAGCTGAAACATTGAAGTCTGTGAAATCAAGTAAGGGGTCTTCCTGGTGTCTTTCTGAGGGGAGCACCGCTTACCATCAGTTTTAGCTTTGAAAAGAAAAAGCGTTACGTTTGCAAATCATCATAGCTGCTTCGCCCCTTGTTTTAGTTGTTTTGGATTTAGCTTTTTTCTCATTACAGTGGTATGTAGCTTTTAAACAAAATATTCGTGTCTTTGTCTCTTAACTTGGTCCAGTAGTTTTATAATGTCGGTGCAGTTTTGCTTGTTGTCAGATCACCTATGAGGAGCTATAAGCCTGCTCGTGGAATTTGCATGTAGAACAATGACAATTAAATGATTTGAATGTGACGATGTTGCCAAGGTCTGTTTTTTATTATGAAGCAAGAAATTGCATTGGGTTTTGACACAAGTTAATGCTAATGCTAATACTACTATTGGTCAAACCATTCAATACAATGCTCTGTTGAAAGATGGTCACAACATAAAATCTGTTCCTTGACATTGCAAATTTAGCTTTCTTGAAGATGAGATGATGCAAATTTCAGGGTTAACATAATGTAGCTGTAATTGTTATATACATAAGTATGTCAAGCATTCATGAGCGAAGTTGTGAAACATATCCATAACCTTAAAAAAATAAAAAATAAAAATAAAAACAAAAAAAGGATAGTGGCAAGCAAAAAGCCACATGAATACCCTAAACTTATATAGAATATAGAAAACGGGAGTAGAAAAACGAAAAAAGAAAAAGGGAAAAAGGCTAAGGAATTCATTACAAAAGAATTGTTCTCAAGTTAAGGACCCGGTAACATAAGATCATTCACATGCCTCTGAAAAAAAAATGTTAGAAAAAGACTACGAGTAACTACTGAATTATCCAAAGAGGAATAGCACCATACTCTTCCAACTTTTGAGCAGCCAAAGCCCATTTCTAATAGCAACTTCTAAGAAGACTCTTTCCATGAGAAAGGTCGGTCAGAAAAATTAATCTACAACTGGTTGAGTTCCTGTGGATTTTCCATAGCATGTCTAATAATATATTCAGCTCTCCTCTTCTTGTCATCCCTTTCATCATCCCTTCCAAACCAATTTGCAGCTCTGCCAACACCCTTCTGAAGGCTCAAATCCAAACATTCGCCTAAAAACTTCTTGCCAGTTTTGAACTTGAAATGAACAGCAGGCCTCGTGTCAGGAAGAGCCCTTCTCTCGTCTTCCCCATCATCACAAAACCCATTTTTCGCTGCTTCAATAGCAGGTGCAAATGCCTCCAGCACAGAACCATGGTTTTCTCCTGTCAAATTATCTGAAAACCTAGCAGGTAAGACAACGGCAGAAACATCTCTTTCTCCTGGTTGCAAAGGCGGTTCAAGCAATGGATTTCTTTCATCCCCCATCAATCCCGCTACTTCATTGCCCAAGGACACTGGAGCAGCAGCAGACGTTCCCACTGACCCATTGCAGACCAACCGCTGTTGCAAATTCAACAAAGACCTTTCTGCCTTTCTTCTCTGTCTAGCTTGCTCAATCTTATCTGAACGAGGATCTGAGCTCCTCTCATGCCACATGGGTGTGTGAATATAGGTATGGGGATCAGGGAAAGCTGGTAACCAAATGGGAATATGCTGGGCAGGGGGTGTTTCACCCATTTCTACAAAACTTGGAATTAAGCTACGACTCTTGATCACCGGAAACCGCGGCACCGGCTGAGCAAATGGAATCTCCTCGGCAGAACCAACATATGAAACAATTTCCTCTACTGTGCCAGACCCTGCAAGACAACGGTTAACATCCGCAGCACCTGGAAATCCTTGCGATGCCTCCAAATCCTCCAACCCTCTAATGATATCAAACACATTGCACTCTGTTCTGCCAGTCAAACTGGCATAAAAATTCGCCAATTTTCCTAAGTCACAGAGGTATTTGATTGCAATATCAGCGAGAGCATCCAATGCAGACTCCTTGGAGCTCTGAAACCCGACGCTCTCACAAATCTGCGCCACTGCAACCCTTGAAACCGCCCGTCCAAAATCATCGTCTCCAGGTCTTTGTGACTTATTGCCTCCTCGCTGTTCATTCACTCTCGTACCATTCGCATCTGCATGGCTCATATTCAAATTCTCATATCATTTATCTATTTCTTGAACCCGCATCATTAACCTTACTAAAACCAGCGCGCTGCAAACCTCCACTAAGCCAGATGAACCCAGTGAGAAAATTAAGCTTCCCAACGTCCCTAAATTAACCAAAATCCAACTTCCGCTTCTCTAAATTTCCCACCTTTAAACCTTTTTTCCAGACAACCAAACAGAGACAAACGAGGGAAAGGAAGAGAGAAATTCTCAGCAGTTACCGAGAAACCCTAGAGTGAAAAAATTTCCAGTGCACGAAGCGGAAGTGAAAGAGAAGCCACAAGATTCAAGAAACTGGCGAGAAGAAACAAATCTTTCGAGCCCTACCAGTGATTAACGAACTTCAGCGTAAAAAAGAACAAAGTTTGGAAGAGATAGGGAAAAGCATCGCAAACGCCAAAGACAAAAGCGCAAAGCCCCGGACGACGCAGAGGTTGCTAGGGTTTTGATGAGCGAGAGAATTGGGGAAGCGAAAAGAAGCGAGAGAGAAAGAGAGGGAATCCGAGAATTCGAAAAAAAAAAATAATAATAATAATAAGAAAAAAGAAAAAGATTGAAGATAAACCCTTGCAAGACCCTAGGAAGTAGATCGGAGATGTGGAAAATTACAGAAGATTATAGTTCGGTGAGCCAAAACATGGAGGAGATGTGGGCTTTATTTATAGAGTTTTATTAGTAAACTCCCTTAACCAATCACAGTCCCACTCCTACCCGTCTACTTGCGCGAGTATGATTTTGTTTCCTACTCGCTAGTATCTGTTACGTTGGGCCAAATTATTGGGCTTTTAGTTTTCTTTTTAGGCTGGACGGAACTTCACTTGAAAGGTCAGGCCCAATTAGGCCCGGCCTTGACGTTGAAAACAAAGATGTTACACAACAGAACAGGATAAGAAAAAGCGAGAGCCGAGAGAAGAAGAGAGAAAGAGAGAGAGTGAGAGAGAGATGGAGAAGTACTTTGGAAATGCATACAGAGGAGACCCGGGAGTTCCACACGCCGACGCAGACCGATTCGTGAACATATGGATCGGGTCGGCTGCTTTCTCCGTCCTCACCTTTTTCAATCCTTACATGTGGCAGCTCTCCAATCAAATGAAGTACCGCCCTACTCAACTCCCTTGCTTTTACTCGTTTTGCTCCTCAAATTTCTAATTTTTTAGGGTTTAATTTTTCCTGTTAAATTGCTTTGCGCAAATGCAAACCCTTTGTTTTTGTGTTTTTTTTTTTTATTTTATTTGGGTTGTGCAATGGTAATATTTCCTAGATAAATTTAAGGTTCATATTCCATTATTCTCCATGTTATCAGTTTTTCCCATTTTGCTGTTTTGCTGCTTGTTTCTGTTTTTTTTTGCTTTAACCTTGTTTGCTGCCATTTTGAAAATTTTTTTTTCTGGTTTCTGGCTCACTATCTGAATTGCTTGCAGTTGGCATGACAAAGCAATGTTATTCGAGCAGTATCACTGGAAGAAGGCCATGAAGAAAGGGCAGCCATATAAATTCAAGGTACAATCTTTGACACTAGTAAAAACCCAAACTTTTTCAGTGACCCAGAATAGTTTTGATTGTGGGTTTGTCTCATACTTCGCAGTTCCCTATCTGAGTATTATGTTGTGTTTAGACTTATGCTTTTCAGTGCTTTAGTATATGTTAGCCATTTTGTCATTGAAATTTTTGTGGTTGCAGTGGAACCAGTACATGGACAAGGACCTCCGAGACTCCTACTATTTCAACTGGCCTGTTTATTTCCCTTAAGTGTTCAGTTTGCATAGGCATGCTTATGCTTTACTCTACCGTTTGGTTATGAATTTTTTTAGATCAATGCAACTCGTTATAGCCTTTAATTTCTGAAATCTATAAAAAAACACAACTCTGATATCCTGAAACTAAGAAAATTTTTAATATTATCACTATCTTGCTCTTGGTTTTGGTTTTTGGAGGCCTAAACAATGCAGGTGAATTGCGTGCCATTAAGTTTTGTTGCAAAAATTGTAATGCTGGGTGGAAATGGTTTGTTTGGAATTGGAGGACAGGTTTATTATAGATTTTTGCGATCCTTGTGGATGGTGAAGTTACTATCTATTTTTTAATGGAAGATGTATGTGTATAATACAACGTTATATGCATACTAAAGATAACCGAGAGAAAACCCCTGTGGCACAAAATTGAAGAGTTGTGTTCTATTCCTGCACCCCTCACATGCTCGTCATTTCCATATGTCCATAATGCACGATCGAAGGTCTTGCCCCTTTCTTTGCTTATTATACAGGATCTTGAATTCGTATTTAGCCTGGGGGGAAAGACAAGATATAAGCGTTCTTTATTTTGTTATTATCTCATCTTAGCATCTTCGTTTTGTGTTTTAAAAAGCAAATAATGGAGCTCTTACTGAAAACTAGGAAGGGATATAAACACACTATGAATTGTAATACACAAGCACGAATACCATATTCTTTGAGTAGAGCTATTATTCCTTGCGTTTTGCATGCTTTTAGGTAAGAAGACCAAAACCAAAACCAAAATAAATGGAAGTTAACCATAAACTTCAGCCTCTAATGTCATTCCATAATAAAATCTGAATATATATATATATATATATATATATATATAAGGATGTTAACAAATCCTATTTTTACCCCGGTTGTATAAATAACGTTTTCTACGTCAAATACTAAAATTTAGGCATATTGAGAGAGGAGATGAGAGGAAAGAGAAGGAAGAAAAAATTATGAATTGAGGAGGAAAGATTATAGAGAATATGTTGGAACTTATAACTCCTCTAATAAACTTTTTACAAAATTGGACAGTTTTTTTTTTTTTTTGGGGCCATCTCACATGTTTTGCATAACTTTATTCCATCTGATACGGTAAAAAAAATTTTGGATAAACCAATGGCCATTCTATGTAACATGCTCTAACAAGCCTCAACAATCTTCCAATTTTGACAGTAAACGCTGAAGAATATTTGTGCGGTTATATTTCACGCGCCTTGAAACGCTTAGAACTGAAAAGTACACACCCAAAAGGGGGTGATAGTAATCTTCGTTATCCGGAGGATCAGAATCCAGATTGAGCTGCAAAGAGACATGGCTTATCTGCAAACACCTTTTTCATTCCAAGTGACTTCGCGTCATGCATTGACAAAGCCACCTATAACGTCGTCGTCTCATCTGTCTCCAACGAAACCCAGCAAGTGGATCAGAGACTTTGGATCCAAATCGTTGAGTTTAGCTCTCTCAGGAGCTATCACGTTCGGCTTTTCTCTTGCAGTACTTGCAGGCAAGTTATTGTTCAAAACAACCGCATCTCCTTAAAATAAGCAAAATTTGTATCTCACTTTTGATTATTTTTTCACCAAACTGAGAAAGAAAAAAAAATGCAATCTTTTATTGTCAGCAAAAGAAGGGGTAAACAAGCCAGAACTGCTTCCCAAAGAGTTTAGTCCCGTCATTGACGTTGCCGGCTTTCTCTCTGATGGCCAGGTTTCTGCCTTCTCTCTGTTTTATTATTATTATTATTATTATTTTGTTTTTAGCATTTTTAATCATTTCCTTCTTCCTGTTGTTTCAATGTGTTTAAATGGGTCAATTTTGCAGGAGAAAAGACTTGCCCAAGAGATTGATGACATTGAGAAGGATACTGGATTCAAGCTGAGAGTTCTGGCCCAGAATTATCCTGACACACCGGGTAAGCTTCACATTTTGTAGCCCATAATTTGGTTTCCTGTGTTACTTCAATATGAACCAATCAATTTTTGTTGCAGGTTTGGCTATAAAGGATTTTTGGCAAGTGGATGATAGAACTATAGTCTTTGTTGCTGATCCCACTTTTGGTAAAGCTTTCTTTTTTTTGTATATTTTATGCTGTTTTTGACTACTCTGCCATGGATGATTTAGATGAAAAGGGGTTTCTTTAACCAGGAAATATACTAAATTTCAATGTGGGGGCTTCAGTTGATCTAGATATACCTCGTAGCTTTTGGAGTCGTTTGGCTGGGAAGTACGGGAATATGTTCTATTGGAAAGAGAAGGTGGAATGGTCTTTTTATTGCTTGGTTTGGTAGTCATATTTATTTAACAAGGTTGTTTCCATGATAGTGGCTTCTGTTGGAAAAAAAAAATAATTAATTACAAATTTGCATGAAACAGGGAGAGGATGCATCTATTGAAGCAGCAGTCATGGCAATATCTGATTGCTTGAAGGAACCTGTAGGCCCTAATAATTGCTCCGAGGTTAAGTAAAACCATCATGAGTACCCGTCGAGATTTCTTCCATTCTGTACCTGCCAATTTTGTAATGTGTGTCATGAAACTAGGTGTGTAAATCTGTGTAGAATGTGGAAAGACAAAAACAGAGAAAGATGTTACTGTTTATTTCTTTTAAATTCATCTTACTCAAGTCAAATGCGTTATGTAAATATAGAGTCATATATTCATTTGTCTTCATGAAATAATAGAATAAGAGACCACAAGTTGTATATTACCGTTATGCAGAAGTTCTATATAATTCTAAACCCAAGGACAATTCAAACTTTGCCCCATATTTGGATCATTTACATTTTCATGATTGCCTTCTTTACTAGGTGATAATAGTATATACATGTCACGAAAACATGATTGTCGTATGGACTTACATTTCCATTCAATGCGAAATTAATAGGAAGTTTGCACATCTTACGTCTTTTGCCAAACTTTGTTTGAACCTTGACCAGTACCATTTGTCAGTAAATTGCACATGGCATCAATTGTGATGCAAGTCTCAAATGCCTGGGAAACTACAATTGGCTCTGTTCTTGACAAATATTGATTGAAATTCATAGTCCACTACATGTTTGGATATTTTTCCTTCATTTTTGGCCTCATAACCCTACCTTCATTGTTGTTTGGTTTTGGTTGCCCACCTAATCTATGGCAAAAGGAGCGAGCTACCAAACATATGTTATAATTTGGTTTGAAAATCTGATAGCATTATTAATGTTGACTAAAAATCTCAAAAAGCAAGTTTCAATTCTAGCAATCTTGCTTCAAAATTTTAATAACATTCCCGCAGTTCACGATTGAAATAAATGGAAAACAATAACAACAATGTAAATACCATCAATATATATATATATATATATATATGTTTTTTTGCTTATTGTGTTTGTTTATTAATTTTTTTAAGCATTGAGTTTAATTTTGCACATCTCAGCGACATAATCAGCAACACATATCGACATGGAAAAAAGTTATCCTAAAGCTAAACACGAAAACTGATTTTTTTGGCCTACTGTCCCCCTATGACGGTAAGATTACACTCCCTCCTTTCTTGTAGAATCTTCTGCATTTCCTCAGGCAGGCAAGGAACAGCAAGAGCACCCTTCTGTCTGAATCCATATTCTTCCTTAGCCTGCTCTAACAAACTCAAAAACGCAGGGCAAGATAAGTAACCAAGCTCTACAATAAACCTCTCCTTCTCAGTACCCTTTACTGCAAAAACTGCAAAATGTCCTTCCTTTACGTCTTCTGGTACCTTGGTCGATGACACTTCCAGTTCCGGTTCTTCATCACTAAAATTGCAGCGATCAGGTCCTCTAATAGCAGCCAAAGCGGAGAAACCCCTTTTTAACTTTCTAATGAAGACTCTAAGCATCACCAAGCCTCTCTTTCTTTCTTCCCTATAATTGTTGGTCGACATTTTAGGGAGGAAGGTCTTATTTAGAAGTTGGATAGTAGTTCTGTATTTGCTAAGTAATATATGGTAGAGCAGATTCCTATATATATTGGTGTGAGGAGAAACAAGTGGGAAATTTTATTGTCTGATGGGGGCCACAGCCACAAGCATGTCGTTCAATGCAGCGTTTAATGGGTTAGAACTCAGAACTCGGTGCTTCCACTTTAACACGTCTATAACGCGCCTTCTCTGTCTCTATTTAGTGGCTTTTCAATCTTACAGATTTCTAAGGATTCAAAAAAGTCCTCTGCAATGACTTCACTAGTCTAAAGAGGAAAATTGTAGGACTTCGTATTAATCGTTCTTTGTCCTTCATTCACGTCGTTGATGTTTTATGCTTCAAGGTTGACCCAACATCTTGTACCAAAGATGTCGGCACGGCGAAAACTTTTTCTTTCTTTTGTTTGTTGTTAAGCAGTTTATTTATTTGCACAAAATTTTTTATCGTTTTGATGTTTTCTGTAGATTGATTTTTTTGGTTTTGCTTAATGAATAACAGACCCGTAAATAAAAAGATTGACCCCAAATAAAAGCAAAAGCAAACATAAACCAAATCGAGTAAAAATCCATATCGTCTGAATAATCAATCCATCGGCAATAATAAAGCAAATGGCAATGGGTGAGTGTACTATTCCAGTAGAAGCATTTGCATCTGGATATCATATAAGATCCGTTCTCCATCCCTCCCACTCCCGGGAGATAATTGAGACAGACTTGGGTACTACTTAGCATAGTTTTTGCTTCTGTTTAGAAATATATCTAAGAATCGGAAACATGTTTTGGAAATCATTTAAGCATTTCTGAAAACAGATTTTAAACCTTAAATATTGTTTATGATTTCTAAAATCATGTCAAACAGAACTTTTTTATACTCTTTCAATGGATGAGTCACATACCATAGTTAGCGAGGTTACCATGTTACATTAAATTAAACCATCTGTACATGATATCTCTAAGCTCCCGAAAGGGCCGATGGATTAAAAATTGGTGCTACTTCTTAATTAAATATTACCATCTTGATTTGGAAATGTTAGCAGTCCTAGGTTGATTAGAACTTTAGCAGTATTTTAGAAATTCCTTTATTTTAGGATTAACTTTAGGAGTTTGTTATTTTAAGGTTTTCCAAATGTAGTATAAATTACTTTCTAATGAATAATAAAAGTATTCTATTTTACTCTCTAAATAAGGTGTTTTCTCTCTTCTTCTTTCACGTCTATTACTTATATGGTATCAGAGCGGTAAAACCATTCAAGTCCGTTGCGAAGATCCATGTACAGGATGGCACTACAAGGAACACACAAGGGAGATGGTGGTAGTGGTGGCTCAGGCACAACATCCACCATTGTTTCGTAAACAGGATCTCATATCTCTCTGCAAATTACTACCCAGAGATTAAATGGAAAGAATTTTCTGAAGTGGTCAAGATCGGTGTTGATGGTGATCCGGGGTAAAGGAAAGTTAGGTTTTTTGGATGATTAAATTCCAAAACCAAAGCCAGAAGATCCAACCTTTGCAATCTAGGAAGCTCAAAATTCTACAGTGATGGCATGGCTCATACACTCCATGGAGGATAACATCGCAGACACTTACATTCTCTTTCCTATAACCCATAAGATTTGGGAAGCTGTTACTCTGGCATATTCAGACTTGAAAAATACATCTCAAATGTTCGAGTTACGCAATAGAGCTCGAAACTTGAAACAAGGAGACGAAGATGTCACTCAATAGTATAATGAGTTGACAAAGTTATGGCAAGAACTTGATTGTTTACTACACCAGCCTGGAAGGATCCCGAAGATGCAGTGTTGTACAAAAAGATGATTGAGAATGACCGAGTCTATGATTTTTTGGCAGGACTCAATAAAGATCTTGACAATGTGCGAGGAAGGTTGATAGGAATAAGGCCACTACCTCATATTGAAGAGATTTTTGCGGAAGTTAGAAAAGAAGAGTCCAGAAGACGAGTTATGCTTGGAGGAACACCTAGTGGATTTCTAGAGAATACCGCTCTAGTGGCTCGAGGATCTGGACCAGAGAAGATTGGAGAAAGTAGAAATGCAAAAAGGTGGTATGACCATTGTAAAAGGTCTAATCACACAAAAGAGACATGCTGGAAACTCCATGGAAAGCCATCAAATTTTCAATCCAATCGAACTCAAGGCAAGGGACTTCAAGCCACAATTTCAGATTCCACTCCGAAGCCAACTTTTGGATTAGATATGTTCACAAAGGAACAACTTGATCAACTTTGGAAACTTTTGAATCCTCCGGTAGAGACACCAACCTAGCTCATGACACAAACAGGTACAAGTTTTACTGCCTTAGGAGGAAAACAGGAGATCTGGATTGTTGATTCAGGGGCTATTGATCATATGATAGGGTGTGAACGATTATTCACCTCGTACACATCCAGTTCAGGACGACAGAAGGTCAAGGTGGCCGATGGTTCGTTATCAGCAGTTGCTGGTGTTGGAACAATAAAACTGAATCCCAACTTGACTCTTCGAGGGATTTTACATGTTCCTAAGCTAACATGCAATTTATTATCAATAAGTAAGCTTACTGCGGAGCTGAATTGTATGGCTAACTTTGTGAATTCTACCTGTGTTTTTCAGGACCGGACATCGAGGATGATGATTGAGTGTGCTAGAGAACTCAATGGACTCTACTACCTTGAAGATGAACTCTTCGAGAATAAGAAGTCATCAATAGCTTTAAGTGTTTCAAATTCTGTTTCCAATTCTGTTTCTAGAATAAATGAAATCATGAAGTTGCATTTTCGTTTAGGACATCCTAGTTTTCAGTACGTGAAATGCTTGTTTCCTTCTTTGATTCATAAATCTGATGTTTTTCAATGTGAATTTTGCCAAGTGGCAAAGCATAAATGTATTTCTTTCTTTTTACATCCTTATTGTGCCTCAAAACCTTTCTCTTTAATTTATAGTTATGTTTGGGGACCATCTAGAATTCCCTCGCTTACTAATAAACAATGGTTTTTTACATT